>NW_026652276.1:76299073-76413742 GCF_009828535.3 Hylobates moloch
TAGCAGCTTATTTCAGCAAGAAATAGTATTTATTGCTGAAATAAGATAATAATAATGATGATTTAGGCAGCACTCAGAACCAAGAAAAGTTCGGAGAGCTCAACTCAGCAACATGAGCAGGAGTATTTATAGATAGAAAAAGGGAGTGACACACAAAAACAGCTTGTTTGCTTATAGCTTGACATTTGCCTTATGTGGACATTGTCTGATAAGTCGGCAGGCTGTGGTTGGCTGAAGCTCAGCTGCTGTGATTGGCTGAGACAGCTACTTGTTGCAAGAATATACTAATAAATTAGAATGCAGTTTGTTTACATATGAAGTTAGATTGCAATTCTCTATGTACAGAGACAGCCTTTAATCAAATTTAATTTAATTCATCACTTTCTGGAATTGCTTCATGTATTTTTTTTTGCTAAAAAATAATAGAAAGAAAAAAAAACCAGAAACCCCATCTCTACTAAAAATACAAAAAATTAGCCGGGTGTGTTGGTGCATGCCTGTAATTCTAGCTACTCAGGAGGCTGAGGCAGGAGAATCGCTTGAACTTGGGAGGTGGAGGTTGTGGTGAGCCGAGATCGTGCCATTGCACTCCAGCCTGGGCAACAAGAGCGAAACTCTGTCTCAAAAAATAAATAAATAAATAAATAATAATAGAAAGAGCCCTTGAGTTATGTGAATTATCTTTATATTGTATTTAAACATGAACGAATGACAATTAGCTAATAACGAATCTTATACCACAATCCTGTCTTCCAAATCTGTACATTATTCTTTATTTTCTTCTGAAATGTAGTTTTAGTGAAGAGGTGTTTAAATCAAGTGTGAATTTTGCTTTTGTTTTCTATGTCATAGAAGCCACTTTTGACTGCATAATTGATTCAAACTTTCATTTATTGGTGTGTTTATTACATGGTTACCCTGAGCTATAGCAATAAATGATAGCCTCAGCCCTTGCTTTCACAGAGCTTATCATCTAGTGGGAATGAAAAACAATGTTTAAGGGGGAACAGAAAAATAAATTAAAAATATCTCAAGTTACAATAAATGCCATGCAAAGGAAGTGAGTCTCAGGTGCTGAGATATCAACTAGATGAGAAGACATCTCTGAAGTGATGGCATTTAAGCTGAGATCTAAAAGATAGTAAGAAGCCATAAAATAGTTTAAGTGTGGGTGTGAGTCTATGTGTGGAGGGTGCTGCTTCAATTAGGAGGAATAGCATGGGCAAACGTCCTGAATAAAGGGAGGGTATGGGTTTAAAGAATGGAAAAACAGCAGCATGGTTTGGTAAGAGAAAGGAAGAATGGCAACAGAGAAAGTAGCAGAAAAAACAGGGGTCTTATCATGCAGGACATTTCAGTCCATGGGAAGGAGTTTGTATTTTATTTTAAATGCAGTAGTTTTTATTGCTGTCTGTCTTGTGCACAACTGATTGAGCAAGGGTAGGTTGTAGATGGGAATAAGAAAGATAAGTTGAAGGTTGCTTCTCTCATCTAGGCAAGAGAAAATGAAGGTTTCATCTAGAGTGATGGCAGAGAAATGAAGAGAAAAAAGATGAGCTCAACACACAAAGTCTGTAGAGCTTGCGGATGGATTAAAGAAGACAGGAGGCATTGAGGATGACTTCTCAGTTTCTGGCTGCAATAACTGGATGGGTGGTGATGGTTAATGAGGAAATGGTGGACACATTTGTAGAGGAAGGTCCCTATTAGCTAGCTAAAATTAAAATGAGATGCCTTTGAGATGTCCAGGTGGATATATAATATAGAGAATTGGAGATTTAAGTATAGAAATCAGAGGGCCTGCTGAGTTTGGAGATAAATTCCAGAGCAATCAGCAAAAAGAAAGGACACACACACACACACACACACACACACACACACACACCCCTCTACTTCTGAACATCCCTGATATTTTTAAGTGGATGGAGAATGGGAGACCTGGTATTTAAAGCAATCTGGTGCTGAGATCTACAACTCTGACATTTAAAATTCAGGTAGAAAAGAGGACCCAGAAAAGAAACACAGAGAAAGAGCTGCCAATAAAGTAAGAAGCAAAGATATAAATAATGAAGCCAAGAGAAGAAAATGTATTGTAGAAACAGATGTGCTTGTGTAGAATCATGCTGCAAGATCAAGGAGTAAGGATGATGAAGAAAGAAATATGCATTAGGTTAAGTAACAGGGAAGTCAGCAGAGAATTTCTTGAGAAAATTTGGGGAAGTGGTAGAGTTCAAGGTCAAAATAAGGTGTGTACAGGGGTGAAAAGAAGAGGTCAGAAAGAGGGTAATATGTGTAGACAATTCTCCCAAGAAATTTGGCTATAAAGGGAAGCAGAATAATGGGGCAAATGGCTGGCATTTTTAAAAAAATATGGGTTTTTGTAGGGATGTTTTGCTAGTGATAATGAATTAGTAGTTATATATTAATCAATTCAGGAGAGAGAGGGAGAAGTCAAGTCCTCGTGAAAGTGAAAGAGTAAAGGGGAGAGACAGCTCCACCGAAACGAGGAAAGATAGAAGACTGCAGAGTTATCAAAAGATGATTGAGTTCAAACCCAATGGTTTTTATTTCCTCAAAGTATAAGATGAGATCATTGCCTGAGAGTGCAAATGAGGAAGAGAAAATTCTACAGAAAATTTGATAAGAATGCATTATATATATGGGCATCTCAGGGCATGAGAAATTTACTGTATTTTGAGTGCAAATTTGATGTTGGAGATTACTTACTTAAAATATAACCATTCATTTGGTTGTGAGTGTTTCTCCACCAGCATTCAGCCATTTGGTAGCCAGCATGGAAAAGACAGATGCTAGATTATGTGTAGATTGTGGTTCTGCCAGGTTAGGGACTGATGATAATGAATGCCCATGGATTTAAGCTGTACAAAGAGTGACAAGAACTTGAGTTGGTTGATAGATCATGAGAAAGTGCCAAGGCAAATGAATTGACAATATTTAAAAGATGAAAGAATTATAATGGTAAAGGCAACCTACATAGAGAACCTGAGCATAATCTAAAAGCATTTTCTGGTGCCTATAGCAAAGTATTTTCCGAAATGTCTTTCAAAATTCACAATCAAATAAATTAACTCACTGCCTCGCCTCCTGCTGAAAAACATACAATTTGTAGATTTCCTTTGGTGTTGCTGTCTACTTTGATGTTCATCAAACCCTCTTTTATGCTGCTACAGATGAAAGTGGGGTTCATGTGCACAGTGTGTAGCTAAATGTGAAGTATTATGGAGAAATATACTGTGGTTATATTGGGCTAAAATAGGATATTCCCTTCCTCCTGTTTTTCTAATAGTTGACATTTAATAGAGAAAGTTTTGAAAAAACCACAATATTGGTCTTCACTACTAACAGGACTTTTCCTGTCTCCTTCATCTACAGCTGTTTTCTTGTGAGAACTACATTTGCCAGAGTGTAGAATATCATGTGCACGCCCTCTGCCCAGACCTGATCCCCTGCACTAGTTTTCTCAGAGTTGCATTACTTGCCCTTGGTTGGGAATATACTCTTCACTTCCATAGGCCCAAGCCATACACAATTGTCATAAGTTGTCTTTCTGAGCAAGGGCAGAATTACCAGTTTTGTTTTTCCATTTTGCTACATTAATCTTGAAAATTAATTTAAAAAATTCACCCAGAATCTTCATTAGATTTAATATCAATTCTGTATTTTTGTTATATCAATTTTCATTTTCCCCATATGTATTTTATTGAGAAGTTGGCATTTATTTACCCCCACCCACAACCTTTGCCATTATGCTGCATTCCCTTTTAAAAATAGGTTTAGATTGAGGAATAATTTATATGCCACAAAATTCCTCTTTTTAAACTGTATAACTCATTTTTTAAACTATACTCAGAGTTGTGCAATGATCACCACTATCTAATTCAAAATATTTTCATCTTTCCCACCAAGAAACCCAAGGCCGGTTGGTAGTCATTCCCCACTTCCCTTTTCCCCCAGCCCCTGGCAACCACTAATCTACTTTCTGTCCCTATGGATTTACCCACTCTGTAGATTTAATATACATGGAAGCATATAATATATGGCTTTTTTTATCTGGCTTCTTTCACCTAGCATAATGTTTTCAAAATTTATCCATGGTATAGTATGTATCTATGCTTTATCTCTTTTTATTGCTAAATGATATTTCATTGTATGTATATGCTATATTTTGTTTATACATTCATCAGTTGATGGACATTTGGGTTATTTCCAGCTTTTGGTTATAATGCGTAATGTTGCTGTAAACATTCATGTACAAGTTTTTGTGGAAATACATTTTCAGTTTTCAGTTCTCAGTATATACCTAGTAGTGGAATTACTGAGTCATGATTTTTTTTTTTTTTGAGATGGAGTCTCGCTCTATTAGCCAGGCTGGAATGCAGTGGTGCGATCTTGGCTCACTGTAAGCTCCGCCTCCCGGGTGCATGCTGTTCTCCTCCCTCAGCCTCCCAAGTAGCTGGGACTACAGGCACCCGCCACCTCACCCGGCTAATTTTTTGTATTTCTAGTAGAGACGGGGTTTCATTGTGTTAGCCAGGATAGTCTCGATCTCCTGACCTCGTGATCCACCTGCCTCAGCCTCCCAAAGTGCTGGGATTACAGGCATGAGCCACTGCACCCAGCCGTGATTAATTCTTTATCTTTCAGAATCATCCCACTTTTGAATGTGCACAAGCAATATTTCATTTTTCTTTGCATTCAATTTTTTCTCTTTTTTAAAGATGTTAACCTTAAATCTTCTTGAAGCCAACCATCTTAATAATTTAATGTCTAGTTGTTTAGAAATTATTGTAAAGTTTTCTACAAACCTAGAGTAAGCTACCTGCATTGCTTTACCTTTCATCATTCTTGTACTGTGTTAAATACAGTAGTGCAGCAGTGTGCTAATAGACAGCTCCAGAGCCCATTCATATAATTCAGCTCCTCGGTGGTTGATAAATGTGAACCAGCATTAGTTTAAAGGATAATTCTAAAGTAATCCATCCTTATTAAAACATTTTGGATGTTTATGTATGCAAAATCGCATCTTATCCTCCCCCATACTCATTCTACCAGGCCCATCCTTCCCGAGGTTCAGGAGTGTTTTCAGGAAAGCTTTTCATGCACATTTTCACCTCAAACTACAAGCCTTTATTGTTTTATCTGTGTCTTCTAAGTAAGATAAAATGATGATGTGTAAGTCAATAGTTTTATCTCAAATTGTATAGTAGTTTAATTATAATAACTCCATTTTTGAGCATATAGTACAGAATGTGTGGATCACAGTATCAAGTGGTTTACATGCAATATCCTATTTATACTATTTAACAACTTTATAAAGTAGGTATTCTTATACGTATTTTACAGATGCAGCAGCTAAGGCTTAATGGCTTAAAGATAATTCACTTAAGAAGGGATAGAAGCAACATTCAAATCCAAGAATATCTGATGTCATAGTCTTTCTTCCATGATTACTCCAAAAGTCTCCTAATAATCAGATTTTTTAATTTGACCTGAGTAAAATAGGAAGTCAGGTTCTTACAGTAGAATGGATATTTAAGACAGATGACAAAAGGTTTTTTAGTCCTTTAAACATTTACTGTACAAGGATAGTTCTGCCCCCAGTCTTAGGAACAAGCCTTAACAGCGAATGACAGAAGAGTTGCTGAGAACTTTTACTATTAAAAATTAGCACAAAGGGTACCATGAAAGGTGAAAAATGGAAAATATGCATTGATTACATTGTCATCTCCTCAACACCTAGAATTAGTAGGTTCTAAATCAGTATGGACTGGTGAATGAAAAGTAAGATAATTTTAGAAAACAAATTTTACTCATTTATATTACTGCCTTACTGAGTCTGCCTCTTCTGGAGTTTTGTAGCACATAACGATGTTTTAGTCTATAGCGGACCACATATATAATGGTGATCTCATAAGATTATAATACTGTATTTTTTTACTGTACCTTTTCTGTCTTTAGATACACACTTTCCATTGTATAACAGTTGCCTACAGTATTGAGTACAGTAGCCCACTCTACAGGTTTGCAGCCCAGTAGCAGTAGGCTATACCACATAGCCTAGGTGTATGGTAGCCTATACCATCTAGGTTTGTATAACTGCACCCTAGGATGTTTGCACAAGGACAAAACGTCCTAATGATGCAGTTCTCAGAATGTATCACAGTCATTAAGTGACACATGACCGTACCTTTAATCATACTTAAAATCCAAATTCATTTCAATGATATGCAAATTCCAACATGATCTGGCCCCTGCCTACCTCTGCCATCACAATCTTCCCTCTCACCACACTGTAGCCACACTGGCCATCTTGCTGGCTTTTCCACACACCAACTTCACCTCTGCCTTAGGGCTTTAGCTCTTTCTCTTCCCCCAGCCCAAATATCTCTTCACCAGTCTTTTCATGGCTGTCTTCTTTGTCACATTTAGGTCTTAGTTTAAATATCATCTCCTTAGAAAGACCGTCCCTGACTGCAGCCTACCACGTTGCCTTAATTTATTTTCTTTAGATCATTTATCACTATCTGAAAATATCTTGTATATTTATTTATTTACTTAAATTTTTATCCAACCACAACCTCCACACTCACCTAAACATAAAGGAGGTCTTATAAAACTAATGATTTTATTTATCATGTTTATTGTCGTATTTATTGCCTAGCCTCTAAGAGATTATCAATAAATATTTGAGGGAGAATATATGAGAAAGTAGTAAATAAATGGATGCATATTGCCTGGGACCAGGCCTGAATTTGTAGATAAATGTCTATATCAATTAATTTACCTGCTTTATCACAATCACAGATTAAACTCTGTAATGTTATAACTGTTCAAATTCTTCTTCAACAGAATACTTTTATTACTTGGAGGGATCCAAAGATGCTCTCCTTTGTGGTTTCAGCACAGATTCAGGGTATGTAATATTTGTTTTCTTTTTAGTCTAAAGGCTGAAAGAGAAGGAAAAGAATGTTCAATCAGTTTGCCAATTAGTCTTTGATTCTATATTGCTTTTTATATATTTCATGGTATTATTTCACTCATTCTGTCCCACAGCAAATCCAGTCTTTAAAATGTTCACAGTTAATGCATACTCTTGAAAGCAAGACTTTGAGATAGTGCTTGAATTAACACAAGACAAGTCATATAAAGAAGGGAGAAAATGTTACTTCTAGAAAACTCCACCAAAAGTTGGTTGGATAGTTCCAGGTCTTCTTTCTGGAAAACGAAGGGTCACAAAATCAGTTTTTCTTTCTACTCCCAAGTTCCACTCATTCTCCAATTAAATGTGACTCATAGGTGACTGAATGTCATGTTTTGGCCACTCTAAGCAAAGGGATTCCTTGGACTTGGGTACATGTATTTTAAGAATATTGTGTATATAAGAATATTGTATATATTCAACTGTCCATCTTGCTGCTTCTCTCTTACACCAACTTCATTTTGTAGCATTAGCTGCATTAGCTCTTGCTTTTCCCCTGATGCAGCCATCTATTCATCAGGCTCTGTGTACACTGGGAACATAGGAATAAACTGGATAAGGTTGCTCTTCCCAGAAGAATCTCAGAATATTGTATTTATTTAATGGCATCAGGAAAAACCAGTCCACCAATTTTAGAAAGAAAAAAGTCTTAAAGCTACACATTTTTATGAACTTAGACAATTACTGTATTTTGACTATTATTGATTCTAATCTATTCCAAGAATTATACAGACAGTAAGAGCTTTGGTAGCATCCTACATATCAATATTTACTGAACCAAGAACTATTACAAAACATCTGTTGAAAATTTCCATGTTTTAATGATGATGATGCTAATGGCAGCTATGATTTATTAAATACTTTCTATGTGCAGGATGTAAGCTAAGTAATTTGTACACATTATCTTATTTAAACTTATTACAAATCTTATTTTCTTGAGGTAGATGTTATTACCCTATTTTCACAGACAGACTTGAGCCTTGAAGAATTTGGTAAAGTCACTAAGTAGTCAGTAGTAGAGTGTGATTCAAAACCAGTTCATCCTGGCTCCAAATCATGTATTCTTAATCCTTATTCAATATTGTCCCCCTATAGAAGAAACCTTGAGTTTGTAACTTTTCAGTAAGGCTATTTAGCTTATGTCCTGAAGACACTCTCACCTATAATGTTCTTTTTCATGTGTAGTCAGTGTCCAGAGGGGTACACCTGTGTGAAAATTGGCAGAAACCCTGATTATGGCTACACGAGCTTTGACACTTTCAGCTGGGCCTTCTTAGCCTTGTTTAGGTTAATGACCCAAGATTACTGGGAAAACCTTTACCAACAGGTGAGTGCCAAGAGAAACATGCATTGTATTTTTGAATGGCACATGTATCTGGTGTATGTTAACAGCCTGTATTAGGAGGATTTTTATTTATTTGAGAATGGAGGAAACTCTATTATCTTATTCCTAAAATTATAAGTGTTTTACTCCCATCACTAATAATATGGGTAGTTCTTGAATCATAAATAATTTTCTTATCTTTTCTGGGCATATTTAATCTCTAGATCTTTCTCCTTCCTGAGTCTATCATCCCATGGGGTCCTAGCTAAGTACCAGGACATACTGTAATGTTTTCTCAAGCCGTTCCTGCACATGCACTGTTTTCCATGTGTGCTTGGGATGGCCTGAAGAGAAGAGGCTCTCTGATGTTCACCTGCTCACCATGTTTTATTTTTGAACTCCTATTTAAAGATGCAATTCATTTCTCTAAGTTTTTCTCTCCCAAATCAATTGCTCCCAACTGTAGACTTCCATGACTTTTTGTATATTCTTCTGTTTATATCGTTGATCTCTTGTATTGTAAGTGTTAATTCACGTGGCTATTTCCTCTAACTTGAATGTGAACCTCTTGGGGCTGTGGTCTCTGTTTACTTGTATATTCTCAGCAGCCAACCCAAAAGGAAGGAGACCAAAATGATTATTCTATATTACACATAACAATGATTCACTTTTCTCAGAATAGCTGCAGATTTGTTTTTTTTCCTTTTTTGGCCTATTTTATATTTACTTTATTTCTGAGAATATTACAAATGAATTCAGAAATTATGTAAGATGCACTTTACAGCAAAAACGGGAATGCAAATATTTTTTAAATATGCAAGAAGTGGTCACCTTTACTCGAAATTAAACACAAATAAAAAAATTAAAATAATTTTTTATCAGAGGTAAGACTTTTCATTTAATATCTGTTGATACTATCCTAAATTCACTTTAAAATGCTTTGTATGATAAAAGTATATTACGTTAGATAATTATTAATAGAAATGTTAATTATCTTGTAAATTTGTTTAAGTTACTTGTAGATTCTCAATATTAGACCTTGTCAGATGGGTAGATTGCCAGATTTTTCTCCCATTCTATAGTTTGCCTGTTCATTCTGATGTTAGTTTCTTTTGCTGTGCAGAAGCTCTTTAGTTCAGTTATATCCCATTTGTCAATTTTGGCTTTGGTTGCAATTGCTTTTGGTGTTTTTGTCATGAAGTCTTTGCCCATGCCTATTTCCTGAATGCTGTTGCCTAGGTTTTCTTCTAGGGTTTTTATGGTTTGGGGTTTTACATTAAGTCTTTAATCCATCTTGAGTTAATTTTTGTATAAGGTGTAAGGAAGGAGCCCAGTTTCAGTTTTCTGCATATGGCTAGCCAGTTTCCCCAGCACCATTTATTATACAGGGAATCCTTTCCACATTGCTTGTTTTTGTCAGGTTTGTCAAAGATCAGATGCTTGTAGAAGTGTGGTGTTATTTCTGAGGTCTCTGTTCTATTACATTGGCCTATATGTCTGTTTGGGTACCAGTACCATGCTGTTTTGGTTACTGTAACCTCATAGTATAGTTTGAAGTCAGGTAGGCTGATGCCTCCAGCTTTGTTCTTTTTGCTTAGAATTGTCTCGGCTATATGTGCTCTTTCCTGGTTTCATATGAAATTTAAAGTAGTTTTTTTCTAATTCTGTGAAGATGTCAATGGTAATTTGATGGGAATAGCATTGAATCTATAAATTACTTTTGGCAGCATGGCCATTTTCATGATATTGATTCTTCCTATCCATGAGTATGGAATGTTTTTCCATTTGTTTGTGTCCTCTCTTGTTTCCTTGAGTAGTGGCTTGTAGTTCTTCTTGAAGAGGTCTTTCATATCCTTTGTAAGCTGTATTCCTAGGTATTTTATTCTCTTTATAGCAATTGTGAATGGGAGTTTATTCATGATTTGGCTCTCTGCTTGTCTATTGTTGGTATATAGGAATGCTTGTCATTTTTGCACATTGATTTTGTATCCTGAGACCTTGCTGAAGTTGCTTATCAGTTTAAAGAGTTTTGGGGCTGAGATGATCGGGTTTTCTAAATATAGAATCATGTCATTTGCAGAGACAATTTGACTTCCTGTCTTCCTGTTTGAATACCCTTTATTTCTTTCGCTTGTCTGATTGCCCTGGCCAGAAATTCCAACACTATGTTGAATAGCAGTGGTGAGAGAGGGCATCCTTGTCTTGTGCCAGTTTTTAAAGGGAATGCTTCCAGCTTTTTCCCATCCAGTATGATATCAGCTATGGATTTTTCATAAATAGCTCTTATTATTTTGAGATATGTTCAATTAATACCTAGTTTATTGATAGTTTTTAACATGAATGGATGTTGAATTTTATTGAAGACCTTTTCTGCATCTGTTGAGAAAATCATGTGGTTTTTGTCATTGGTTCTGTTTATGTAATGGATTACATTTATTGATTTGCATATATTGAACCAGCCTTGCATCCCATCAAAAAGTGGGCAAAGGATATGAACAGAGACTTCTCAAAAGAAGACATTTATGCAGCCAAAAAACATGAAAAAAAGCTCAACATCAGTGATCATTAAGAAACGCAAATCAAAACCACAATGACATACCATCTCAAGTCAGTCAGAATGGTGATTATTAAAAAGTCAAGAAACAATAGATTCTGGTGAGGCTGTGAAGAAATAGTAGCGATTTTACACTGTTGGTGGGAGTGTAAATTAGTTCAACAATTTTGAAGACAGTGGGGCAATTCCTCAAGGACCTAGAACCGGAAATACCATTTGACTTAGCAATCCCATTACTGGGTATATACCCAAACGAATATAAATCATTCTACTACAAAGACACATGCACACGTATGTTTATTGCAATACTATTTGCAATAGCAAAGAGATGGAACCAACCCAAATGCCCATCAATGTTAAATTGTATAAAGAAAACGTGGTACATATACACCATGGAATACTATGCAGCCATTAAAAAAAGAATGAGATCATGTCCTTTGCAGGGACATGGATGAAGCTGGAAGCCATCATCCTCAGCAAACTAACACAGGGAGAGAAAACCAAACACTGCATGTTCTCACTCATAAGTGGGAGTTGAACAATTTGAACACATGGACACAGGGAGGGGAACAACACACACCGGGGCCTGTTGGGGGGTGAGAGGCAAGGGGAGAGAGAAAGTTAGGACAACTACCTAATGCATGCAGGTCTTAAAACCTAGATAATGGGTTGATAGGTGCAGCAAACCACCATAGCACATGTATACCTATGTAACAAACCTGCCTGTTCTTCATATGTATCCCAGAACTTAAAGTAAACATATGAAAAAAAGCTCATCACTGGCCATTACAGAAATGCAATTCAAAACCACAATGAGATACCATCTCATGCCAGTTACAATGGTGATCATTAAAAAGTCAGAAAATAACAGATGCTGGAGAGGATGTGGAGAAATAGGAACGCTTTTAAACTGTTGGTGGGAGTGTAAATTAGTTCAACCATTGTGGAAGACAGTGTGGTGATTCCTCAAGGATCTAGAACTAGAAATACCATTTGACCCAGCAATCCCATTACTGGGTATATACCCAAAAGATTACATATCATTCTACTGTAAAGACACATGCACACATGTTTACTGTGGCACTATTCACAATAGCAAATACTGGGAACCAACCCAAATGCCCATCAATTATAGACTGGATAAAGAAAATGTGGCACATATACACCATGGAATACTATGCAGCCATAAAAAAGAATAAGTTCATGTCCTTTGCAGGGACATGGATGAAGCTAGAAACCATCATTCTCAGCAAACTAAAACAGGAACATAAAACCAAACACCGCATGTTCTCACTCACAAGTGAGAGGAGGGCAATGAGAACACATGGGCACAGAGAGAGGATCATCACCACTGGGGCCTGTCGGGGGTGGGGGGCAAGGGGAGGAATAGCATTAGGAGACATACCTAATGTAGGTAAGGGGTTGATGGGTGCAGCAAACCACCATGGCACGTGTCTACCCATGTCACAATCCTGCACATTATGCCAAAATAAAAAAGAAAAATCTCTGTACCTTCAGTTTAATTTTCCTCTAATCCTAAAACTATTTTGAAAAATAAATTCTATTTTAAAAAGCAAAGCAAACTAAAAAAAAGTTAATTGAAAATACCTATGAGATGAATAAAGTAATTAACTAAGACCATCTGCCTAGTGTTAACATTCAGTGATAATATTTGATGGTAAAGAAAGAAAAGATAGAATTTTAACAGTAAAAGGGACTATGGATATCACCTGTTCCTAAAATTTGAAAGCGAGCAAAGGATTTAATTTTATGAGTAATTTTCAGACTGTAGGAAAAAATGCATGATTTTTGTACTACTACACTTAATAATCAAGAATCATACGTGACTTTAGTACAAGCATATTACATTGCTATATTCTTCATACTGAAAATGTGTTTAATATTTGTTTTCCATGAAGATAGAATTTTTCCCTTTATATTTTTGATAACACGAGATTATACTAAACTGTCAGATTTGCCCAGGCCTGTCAAATTGAAATAATTTACTAAAAACTTTCAAATGACAATTTCCATTTTTCCCTAGACGCTGCGTGCTGCTGGCAAAACCTACATGATCTTCTTTGTCGTAGTGATCTTCCTGGGCTCCTTTTATCTAATAAACTTGATCCTGGCTGTGGTTGCCATGGCTTATGAAGAACAGAATCAGGCAAACATTGAAGAAGCTAAACAGAAAGAATTAGAATTTCAACGGATGTTAGACCGACTTAAAAAAGAGCAAGAAGAAGCTGAGGTACTGTTATTTGATTTAAAATTCTTCCTAGAGGTAGAAATGGAAACGGTTACAACAGAGGCTCTGTGGTGTATGCTTGGCCTTCTCCAGCTAGATTTTCTTTAATGAATTTTTGTGTATAAACTGCATCCCCATTTCTGGTGTGGAAAAAGGAACCAATTCTGGGCTGAGCTAGAATTGATACTTTCCCCATAATCATCTCACTGCATGAAAAGTGATCTAAGGCTGTTTCTCCTAAACCTTTTACCTACGATGACTTAGTGTGTGTGTGTGTGTGTGTATGTGTATGTCTATATATATGTACACATATACACATAAACATGTGTGTGTATAATATATATATATAAACACATAGAACTATGTGTTTTTTTTAATTATTATATCATGAAAAATCTTTTAGAATAGTGGATTAAATAATATAGTCAGATATATAATATATACAATCTCAATTTATATTATATATATATATATACACACACACACACACACACACACAATGGATTTCCTCAGAGTACCAATTGTATACGGTGGTTTCATGAAAATTATTTTAACATTAAAATTAGCAGATACTCTTCTATGGAGTATGAATAAAACAGTGCATCATGTTTTGTTAATGTCACAAGGATTTTTAAGATAAAACATGAGATAATAAGAAAATAATAATTTTGGTGTGGCTACTTAAGGTTGTCATAGATCCTCGAAAGTTTCCTCGTTAATCCTCTTTCCAGAGAGATTCTTCAGTGTAAATGTTTGAGAAAGTTTGTACTAAGAGAAACATAATTTCAAATATACTGCAGGTGTCTTAACATTTGTCTGAAGGTTTGACCTAGTTAAATCTCTTCAAGGAATCTAATGTATTAGGGGAGGGCAATCATCTGTAATGCAGATAAATTCTGATGCACAAATATTCAGTGCAATGTTTTAATAATGGTAAAAAATAGAAAACATTTAAATTTTGGAAAATTAGAAAATAACAGAAAATTATGAAAATTGTGTATCTTAGAGTATTATTTTGCCATAGAACTATGTGTTTTTTTAAAATTATTATATCATGAGGAAAAATCTTTTAGAATAATGATGGATTAAATAATATAGTTGGATACAATCTCAATTTTAAAATTATACATAAATATAAAAAGAATGGAAGAAATATTAGCACGAATTATTTCTGGGATGTAAGATGACTTTTTTCTGTTTTTTATTTATATCTTTATTTCCCATGTTTTTACAAGAATTTTTTAGTGTTTATAAACAAAACATTTTGTAAAGGGATAGTACTAGGTTATCCCAGGTACTACCTAGGGAATTGCCAGAAGTTTCATTCAGGCCAATAGTCATTGACCTTACCACTTTCTTACAATATTATGCTTTAATAATTCATTTATTTTTCAAATAGCTCAATCTTTATTAAACCATAGAGTGCCTGATTCTATTGATGATATGGAGTTAATTGCCTGATAATCAAATTGTCTATCTTATTGCATGGTTTATGTGAGTTTTACATTCCAAAATTACCTTGTAAAACTTTAACATATAATATTTAATTTGTCTTTACTGTAAGCAAATTAATAACATGTAAAAGTTTAATTCTAAAATACAATAGAGCTTTATTTCAACCTGAGACAAAAACCAAATATATGCTTTGTAAGCATTCTGATCGTTGTGTAAATACAACGATCATTTCATGTTTAAAGGACATGATTATATGCACCATGCTCTTACGCTGATAGGTGAAAGATATCCTGTCCTAGGGTTTCCTAGGATTTGGAAATGACTCATTTAAGTGTTAACGTCTTGGCTCAACCAGGCAATTGCAGCGGCAGCAGCTGAATATACAAGTATTAGGAGAAGCAGAATTATGGGCCTCTCGGAGAGTTCTTCTGAAACATCTAAACTGAGCTCTAAAAGTGCTAAAGAAAGAAGAAACAGAAGAAAGAAAAAGAATCAAAAGAAGCTCTCCAGTGGAGAAGAAAAGGGAGATGCTGAGAAATTGTCCAAATCAGAATCAGAGGACAGCATCAGAAGAAAAAGTTTCCACCTTGGTGTCGAAGGGCATAGGCGAGCACATGAAAAGAGATTGTCTACTCCCAATCAGGTACCACCCAAATTACTAAATGTGTATCACCCTAGGCAGAATGATAGAGAAAAATGTCTTATTTTAGGGTAAGAGACCTCAGGAGAGGATAGTGAGTGATTTCATTGGTGTGATTTTAGGTAAAAACCTGGTATGGCTGGGCATTTATGGAAAGATGTACACAGGTTTCCATTTGGGTTCGATCATTTTTGAAAGACCTTACAGTTTCAGAATTGTCAATATATTTTCTAATAAACTAATTTTCAGAAATAAAATATTCCTGAGAACCATTGTAGAAATAAAGAGACTATTCACACTATAGAATAACTTTTATATTTGTATTTAGTTTGTGTTTTGTAATGCCTCATTGGTTAAAAACTAATCTTAGACTAGTTTCTCTTGTTTCTTAACCACTATAGGTAATAGTATCACTCACCCATTTGGAACTTTGGAGAAGCCTTTGATGTCCTCCACCCCCAACCACATCAACTACTAATATGTAGTGCCATAGTCTGTTAATTCTGCTTATGTGGAAGTTCTCTTTCCCTTTCTCTTTTCACTGAAACCTTCATCTCTCAGACCTCCCTGCCTATAATTCTGCACAAACCCCCAAGATGAGCCATTGCTTCTATTTTCCATAGGACTTCCCTGTTTTCCAACACACAACCCCACAAATCATTTTTCTAAACTAAAAATCTAGTTAAAAATCTGCAAGATTCTGCCTGATATATACAGTAACAAAAGACAGAGTCCCTGCCTTCAAAATTTCACTTGAACCTAGGTGATGATACAGAACTTGGACACATATATCAATAAAAATAAATATGACAGGAACAGTCCAAGCTGGTTTTGAGGCAAAGACCTTACCATTACTTTTTCCATTGTTCACAATACTTGCCACTTTGTTCTTTACATAGTAAGCACTAATGTCTATTGAACTAGATCCTTTCAAAGGATTTGCATCCTGGACATGAGTCATATAAGCATGAATTTTTCCTCCTCTTTGGTATTGGGCAACTTCTTTTTAAATATTTAATGACCTTGTAAATTAACTGGTGCTAAAAGCTCTTTTTAAATACACTTTAACTGAGCTCTTAGTATGAAAAGTGGATTTTCAATGCAAAGAACCATACAGCCTGATTTCCAATTTTTTTTGTGAAGCTTGGGGATTGATATATAAAAAGCTGAATGACTGGTAGCAATACTAAGTTCTTTTTTTAAGTGATATGTTCTGTGCAGCAAAATGAATGGCATTAAAATAATGGAGCAGTAACTCTAGACCAGAATATTAGAGAGCTGTACAGCAACAAATAATTTACCTGGTCCTGAAAGGATGAATTCTACAAATTGTTTCATCCTTTAAGTGGAAGAAGCTTTCTTCTCACTGAATTGCTTCATTTTTAAGTATGTTTCTTTTAAGTCAGTACAGAGCCACCTGCCCTCAGGCCAGTGGGTTCAGTGGTATTTATATGAAGTGTACTTCTATTAGTAGGTGCTTCAGCAAACACATGTTATTTTTTAATTTTTCTGCAGTCACCACTCAGCATTCGTGGCTCCTTGTTTTCTGCAAGGCGAAGCAGCAGAACAAGTCTTTTTAGTTTCAAAGGCAGAGGAAGAGATATAGGATCTGAGACTGAATTTGCCGATGATGAGCACAGCATTTTTGGAGACAATGAGAGCAGAAGGGGCTCACTGTTTGTGCCCCACAGACCCCAGGAGCGACGCAGCAGTAACATCAGCCAAGCCAGTAGGTCCCCACCAATGCTGCCGGTGAACGGGAAAATGCACAGTGCTGTGGACTGCAATGGTGTGGTCTCCCTGGTTGATGGACGCTCAGCCCTCATGCTCCCCAATGGACAGCTTCTGCCAGAGGTGATAATAGATAAGGCAACTTCTGATGACAGCGTAAGGACGTTTTACATAGCTCAGGCATGGCTGGGCCCTTGTTCCTGCATCAGTCGGTCTCTCTGCTGAAGGGCCTTCTCTGGTCTTGTGAATGGCTCTGCATTTTGCAATACTTTTTCTATAGAAACACACCTTTGGTTCGTTAGCTTAATCCTCATTCTATGTGTTGTAGGCATCTAACTCAAAGATAAAATCCTATTTTTGTAAAAAGGTACTTGTCTATTAATTTTATAATTGAAGATTATAAATAATCTCTTTAGAGAACACTTTATGAAAGATACATATATAGATAGATAACAGCACAGAAAATGCAAGGATAATGCTGATATTAGTTAATAATAGGTCCCATTTCAATGAAGAAATTTGGATTACTTGCCAGCTACTGCTATCTTTTTCAGGTCACAACTTAATATGTACCTATTCCAAGGAATCTTATTTGAGTTGTTAATAACAGCAAACACATATTTAGTATTTACGACAACCCCATGAGATGATATGTTATTATCTCTGTTTTACAAATGGGAAAATTGAGGCATGGGGAAATAAAGCAACTTGCCCCAATTTACCCAGCTAATAAATGGTAGCTCCTAAGTTGAAACAGAGGCTGTTTCAGAGCTTGTGCTCTTAACCACTCACTCTGCTATCTCTCCAATGTGCAGTAGGCTTCTTATCTTGAAAAAATTTAGAATGGCTGTGTCTTATATAAATGAAACGTAACTGTTTTCATTTTTAAAGAAATATTTCATCTGGAGTCTATGAATCAAAACAAAATATCTGAAACACAAGATTGATACAAACAAACATAAAAGCAAAACAACCATTTTATAGCAGTTCCAAAGGTCTAGGAGTCACTGAGTGGTTAGAGAAAGGTGTCTGATGAGGCTTTAAAGTGAGATCTTTCTCATTCATGGAGTTTCCAGGATATCTCTTTAGCCCACTCACTATGCCATGCTGCATTGCCAATATCAGCAGGGGCTTTGACTAACCCAATAAGCTTCAAACATATGCTACATGCTTATATATTTATATTTGCAGACAATGTAGTATTTCAAGTGAGAATAAAGTTCTACCAAATCCATGGCCACACATATATTTCAATTTGAATAAATGCATGTGCTTTTAGGTAACATGTGACCTCTATGTGTGCATGATACAGCTTAAGCCCTTCTGTCAAGGTATTTTTCCTTATTGAATGAGCGTGTTAAATTTCTGTGGAATCAAACTTTGGTTGCATTTTGTTTTTCAATTATCTGCGTAATATGTAAAATACTATATAATTTATATCAGATTAGGAGATTATTTCATATTTTTAATGAAGTTTCTTCATTTAAGAGTTTTTTAACCATAGAAAAATCAGTATCACAATAAATCCTAAAGTGAAAACTATAAAACTAGAGGAATTAGTGGATACTTATAAGATACAATGGAAATACAGTAAACATAAAATTGTGGCACAATATATGGTTTATATGAAAACATTGCATAACAAATAATGTCACCTCTATACCTGAAACATGTCTACATGGAAAAGAATTTGTTTAATCTGACAAATTCTTGTTTGACAGACTATAGCACAGAAAACCTGGTTTTCGAGACTTTTCAAAAAGTTGACTTTTTACAGGGATCTCTCAAATGGGTGTGTCTGCTCACATACACGTATATGCATAATACACCCATGCACATATTTATGCCTGTATGTCTGTGTTTTGATACACATACATGCATGACTATACCTATACAACTATACAACTTTACAAATCTAGAAATATATATTTATATATTTAAATATCTATATTTAAAATATATACCACATACCACACACAAGCAGACAAACATGATAGTTCTAGAGTTGTATAGTTGTTTGTGTATATATGTGTGTGTGAGTATGTGAGTGTATTTCTGGCCTGCACGGAACCAACATAGTGTTTTAAATTTGAATTAGTTTCCAAGTTTTAAAAATAAGACATTTTCTCACAAAAATAAATACACTTGGTATGCATGAGTTCATATTTTTGCATGGCAACAATTTCTAGAGCTGAAGAGAGGTCACCTCTTTCAGATGTAGCTTGCATTCTCCATTTCACCAATTGTTCTTTTCAAAATGAGTCACTTCTCATCATATACTCTGCTCAGTTCATGAGGTCTTCCTTGGCATTAAGAGACAACCATTACAGTAGCTTCATTAATGTTGTTCCCTCAATAAAAAGTAATTCCAGAAATTTATCAGAGAATACTGAGATTCTACCCCTTTAGATACGCAGCACTACAGCACTTTAACTGTTTCCGTGTAGGACTCTCACATGATAAAACTATCTGAATAAATTGAACGCTCAGAAAGGTAGAGAGGTGATGATAGTGATATAACAAAAAGGCAGCTAGCTTTATTTTTTATCCCATAAATATTAACTCCCTTAATCCTCACAACAAGAATATGAAGCAAGCACTAGGATTATCCCCATTTTACCAATAATAAAACTGAGACAGTTAAGTAACTCTCCTATGATATACAGCCAGTAAGTAGCAGAGCCATAATTTGAACCCAGCAGTCTAAGCTCTACTTTTAATTTCTCACTACAGCTATATAAGCAAGATTTTATCTTATACCTACAATTTATTAGGATTCTGTTCTTAAGACATTAATTGATTTTCTTTAGGGCACGACCAATCAAATACACAAGAAAAGGCGTTGTAGTTCCTATCTCCTTTCAGAGGATATGCTGAATGATCCCAACCTCAGACAGAGAGCAATGAGTAGAGCAAGCATATTAACAAACACTGTGGAAGGTATGTAATAATCTTCTTTTTACTGTACAGATTCAGTAAAATTAACATAAATCTGGTCAACCTTAAATAGGCACATGGAATTCTTAGGAAGAATTCAGAGACCATAAAATGGTTTTAAATGATGGTAAGGATAACCAATGGATACTGATGGAATTGTTTTCATGTGCTTAAAAATCGATAAAGTTATTTGCTATTAAACACAGGCATTGATAACATGGCAAAAATTACTTTGCAAAATGAAAAAAAAAAAAACCCACAAAGACAGATGTTGGGTGATCTGACCTTTCAAAGATAAGTGATTTAATAGTAATTGATGCAGAAAACCAGGTTAACCCAGAGCTATGTGATTCTGTCACTATATAATCTTACAAATTACATATTCGCTCAAAAATTGTCTCTTCTAATAAGCAAAGATAGTCAAAGGGTGACAACTTTGCAAACTGTGCTGGCTTCTACCCTCTCATCTGACAATATGCCCCAGGTCCCACCTGGTCCCTGGTCTAACACTTCACCCCCCACATTCCCATCATGGGGGCAAAATGTCTACTAATCCCCAAAATAAATGGTGAGAAGTAAATGGGCTAATGGTGTGAAATGTCTATTTCATGAGTCCTCCAAAAATTATTTCTAGTTGCTTGGTTCTAGGATTGTTTTCACCTGTGAACTATTACAGCAAGAGTTCTTTTCTGGACAGAATAGTCTCATCTTATTGTTGTCATGGGACTAAAAACACAGGTGAAAAATATGCATATTGGTGGAAAACATACATTTCTCTGTTAAGGAAACATAGTTCTCCTGTTTACCATCACATGTTAGGTGCATTTTTCTCTGAAAGATGTCCACATATGTGCTTGCAGTCATAAATTTCACTTCTTTACCCTCTCTTATGCTTCATCTAGGCAACGAACATGTCATAATAGACTTACATAAGAGGCTATGCTTTCATTGAAACAGTACTGTTAAATTTTCAAACTCTAAACTATAAACCTTGTTTCAATATTAGAATGCCTGACTGATTTGTATCTGGTTAGGGGTGAAATAGACAAATGGCTGACTCCATGTTCTGTGTTTTTTTCTCCCAGAACTTGAAGAGTCCAGACAAAAATGTCCACCTTGGTGGTACAGATTTGCACACAAATTCTTGATCTGGAATTGCTCTCCATATTGGATAAAATTCAAAAAGTGTATCTATTTTATTGTAATGGATCCTTTTGTAGATCTTGCAATTACCATTTGCATAGTTTTAAACACATTATTTATGGCTATGGAACACCACCCAATGACTGAGGAATTCAAAAATGTACTTGCTGTAGGAAATTTGGTAAGTCTCTTATTGTGTATTATGTACTCATAGTTTCTCTTTTTAGTTGTCATCATTGTCATTTCATATTTTTTATGTCAGATGAATCTGCAGCCTCATAATTATGCATATCTAGAACTTTCCATATGAATGGATGTGTAGAGTCAAGTTTCTGGTTATGTCTTTTAAAATAATTGTGCAGTAGTGTTGAGGTCTATAAATAACAATACTATTTCTATAAAAGGTTACCATCTTGGGAGTTGATAATGATTTTTTCTGCAAGCATATTTCTTGGGAGCAACACTTAACATTTTTGGTTCTTTCTTATACCTTCCTAATTACATTGCTGCTTTCTTGTAAGTACACACCTCACATATTTTCAGAAAACCTATGGATATATTGCTTTGACATAATAGTGGTGAAGTGTTTGGGTCCTCAGAGTCCCAAAGACCTGTGTTTGAATGCTGATTCTGCATTATATGAGTGATATGCCCTTGGACAAATATTTTAACTCCATATTATTTAATTTTATCATTTATAAAATAATACTTCATTATAAAATGATAATTATTATTTATAATATAATTATAACTATATTTCATTTATCATATTGTTGGGAGGATTAAATACTTTCTACTTATTAGCCTGGCATATAGTAAATACACAATAAATTAAAGCTATCATCATAATCAACATCATTATTGTCAAAACTTCAAAGACTTAATGAAACAAGCTTTGAAAACAACTATTTTGAGAAACCAAAATGGTTGAACTGGACATAGAAGACTCAAGGATAGGCAAGAAGGTGATCAACAGACTTCTAGAAGATATAAGATCCAATTAGGAAAATTGATGCCAGAGTGATCTCTAAAACATACAGTGCTGGTCACACTAACTCAGGGTAAACAAAGTGCCGGTTTTTGACTGTAGATGTGAGGCAGGCACCAGTTCATTTTTAGGGCCAGAGAATCCCAGCTTATGACTCTTCATAAACCATGAATAACTTTGGGTATCTTTGTCAATGTCTATATAAGATAATTTTGCTTTTGCTGTGGTCCCAAACAAATTGATATTTGAAGACCAGAAGTTCTTTTCTGAGTCTGTCTTTTCTTCTAAATTGTCTACAAATATTCCCAGTTACAATGTTTTTCCCCATGTGTTCGCTGGGTTAGCATTCTTCTTCCCTTCTATTTATCTTTGGAAAAAGGCAGGAATATCTAGTTTCTAATTGTTGGTGGAGATCCAGATCTTGCAAATAAGTACCTTCTCACTGAGACGACTGCATCCCTGTGAACTCAGAAAGGATTTACCTGGTCACAGCTATTACCACAACCTCAAGTCCAGCTGCTCCCTGCCAATCTTCTTGATCCTGCATTATTTGAAAATTTACTCCTAAAGTTATAGACCTAAACGTTTCCCTTAGAATCTTCTTTGGTCAGATTCCTTGAGTCAAAGTGTACCCAAAGGATTCATTTCAGTGTTGCCTTTTTAAGTGAGTCCTTTGATACCAGTATCATGAATTAATGATATTTTGCAATGTACTTTTGTGTCAACGCTTTAGAAGTCTTAGTTTAGCTGCCACATTGTCAATTAAATACTTTTTTCTCTTCTGCTGATAAATCTTTAAAGAGTGGAGTGAGTCAACGTGTTCTTTATTACTCTAACAGTAGTCAGATCAGAAAAAAAAAAAAAAGACTGGCTCAAAATTTCAGTATCAATTTATGTTTTCTTTTTATCTTTTTCCAGAACAACTTTTTGACCCACATAAATTCTTTGAAAATAGCGACTGTGTCAATTACCAAATGTTTTACTCTTCTGAAATTTTAATGTGCTATTCTAAAATGCTGTCTAAAAATGATGAGCACTGACAGGACAGTTAGAGCTTTTCAACCTTTTGATGCTTATATGGGAGCCAGGGAGGAGCAATACCTCGTTTATAGGACTAAGTTAGATAAGAACGTCCATTTATAAAGTATTTAGCAAACTGTCTGGAACACAGTAAATGCGGAGCAAACAGTGATTATTATCATTGTGTTGATTTCCTATTTTCTAATATTAACAGAAAAACATTATTTTTCTCACTTAGGTCTTTACTGGAATTTTTGCAGCTGAAATGGTATTAAAACTGATTGCCATGGATCCATATGAGTATTTCCAAGTAGGCTGGAATATTTTTGACAGCCTTATTGTGACTTTAAGTTTAGTGGAGCTCTTTCTAGCAGATGTGGAAGGATTGTCAGTTCTGCGATCATTCAGACTGGTAAACATAAACTAAGGTTGCCATTATATTCTATAATAAAGGGGTATTTCTTTGGTTTTGCATTATTATTTAAAACTTTTGGGAATTTGAATCAAAAGGCAAGATTATATCTTGATATCTAGTAAAATAAAATCCATTCATTGACAAATGCACTTAAAGAACTAAAACCGCATGGATATTTTTACAATTTTTGAAGACATGCTCAATTCTAATTTGAAGTACACACTAATATAATATAAATATTTTCTATTATATTAATGTAGTACAATAATGTATTTCACAGTAAGAAGCTTGTGGCTTACAGAATTTCAATGATTATATGTTCATAACTTTATGAATTTGGTAATTAAGGATCAAATTGTTATCCCCCAAAACAATTGTTGTCTGATCTTAACAATATAAAAACAAATAAAGACTTTTTAAAGCACATTCCTCTAATATGCTAGATTTTATCTAAATGTCAGCATGAAAAAATATATAAAAGTATTAGAAAATAGAATTAAGGATAAATTATCAATTCTAAGAGAAATAATATCACAAATTATGATAAGAGGTTTCTATAGCAATCCTGAACTAAAAGTACATCGTTTCTTCATAACATGTGTTGTAATTTTTTGTGGCAAGTGGAACAAAATAACAGAGATATTGAAAATAGATGAAAATGAAAAATAAGAATATTTTAGCCAGATAATAATGACAATATTATAGGACTTAAAGTATGCTTTAAACTTAGAACAAAAATCAAGATTGGAAACACTGAAAAATTTTTCATAGTGATTAATATTAAACTTTATATTTGCTTTTAGCTCCGAGTCTTCAAGTTGGCAAAATCCTGGCCAACATTGAACATGCTGATTAAGATCATTGGTAACTCAGTAGGGGCTCTAGGTAACCTCACCTTAGTGTTGGCCATCATCGTCTTCATTTTTGCTGTGGTCGGCATGCAGCTCTTTGGTAAGAGCTACAAAGAATGTGTCTGCAAGATCAATGATGACTGTACGCTCCCACGGTGGCACATGAACGACTTCTTCCACTCCTTCCTGATTGTGTTCCGCGTGCTGTGTGGAGAGTGGATAGAGACCATGTGGGACTGTATGGAGGTCGCTGGTCAAGCTATGTGCCTTATTGTTTACATGATGGTCATGGTCATTGGAAACCTGGTGGTATGTAACCAGATGTTCATACATTTTAATTTCTCTGTGGAAATTATTTTGGGATGATGTGATCTATTATTTTTATAATTTTATAATTAATTATATCTAAAATTATTAATTGCAACAGAATAGTGATAATTTTAATACAAGAAAGAACAGGAAAGAGAACAAAATGTTGTATTAGTTTCCCTAGCCAAATAACCCATATTTATATTTTTCAAAATCACTGCCTATTCATTTAAAGGCAAAGCTTTCTTTTTCTCTAATTTTGAAAGTGATGGCATATGCTCTCTTGAAGCTATACTAGTAAATAAAATATAATTAAGTTAATAATAACAAAAATGAAGTTAATAATGGGCCAAGGCAAATGAAAGGACTGGTCCCGCACCTTATAGCCATGTATAAGACTAGCCTCTATAGCAAGGATCAGCACCTATGCCCAATAGACCAAAGCCAGTCTAATGCCTGTTATTGTGTGGCCCTGGGAGCTAAGAATGAGTTTTACGTTTTTAAGTGGTTAAAATAATCAAAAGAAGAATAAATAACACATACACATTATATGAAATTCAAATTTTAGTGTTCATAAATTTTATTCAAACATAGGAATGTTAATTCATTTACGTATCTTCTATGACTGCTTTTACATTACAGTGGCGGAGGTGAATAGCTGCTATAGAAATCCTATGCCCAATAAGGTCTAAAATATTTATCATTTGGCCCTTTACAGAAAAAGTTTTCCAACCACTGGCCTATAGCATCGCGTGGACATAGCAATCTGCCTACTTTTTGAATTAGTGTTTTCTTGGCTTGTACTTTTTTAAATTTTTTTCTTCCTTATACTGATTAGTGAAAACTTTCAAGCTTACAAGCAGGAGAAAATTGGGATAAAATGCTCTTCTATGAGCCACTCATCTCAATTCTCAAATCTGCCATGTTGACTTGTCTCAGTTGGTCAGCTTGACATCAAATCTCTCATCAGGTATCCAGAAGGTGGGATATGGTAACAGCCATATGGTAAGTGCCTTCACTTCCCACTGAGTTGAAAAAAATTACTAAAATATTGTTGTCCTTGTAACCACCATAAAAAGAGGATTCAGAAGTCAGGACAGAAACTTACATTCATCCAATCACACGCTAAATGATACTGTGCCAGACATACACAAAGGCATTTATGCAGCACAAATTCTAGATTTTTACTGCACAAAAAATATACATCATGGATTACCATTCTAAAATTGTTGATCACCCTCAAATTGTAGTAATAAATAAGCTTCCTAGTTTTATATAGCCTTGCAAATTCCTTCCAATATGGAATGAAATGCACATTCTCTTTGTTTCTTCTTCTCTGTTTTGTATTTATAAGCTCCAATAGCAGGATTTGCTTGTGTATTTTTTTTTTTTTTTTGAGATGGAATCTCGCTTTGTTGCCCAGGCTGGAGTGCAATGACACGATCTTGGCTCACCCCAACCTCTGCCTCCCAGGTTCAAGCAATTCTTCTGCCTCAGCCTCCTGAGTAGCTGAGACTACAGGTGCATGCTACCGTGCCAGCTGATTTTTGTATTTTTAGTAGAGATGGGTTTTCGTCATATTGGCCAGGCTGGTCTCGAACTCCTGACCTCAGGTGATCCAGCCTCCGTTGCCTCCCAAAGTGCTAGAATTACAGGCTTGAGCTACCACGCCCAGCCGTGCATTTCTTCTTACAAAATTTTGACATAAAATCATGAAATTGGGAAAGGTATAACTTGTGAAAACAGGCCACATCAAAGCCAATGATCACAAATAATTTAAGTGTTTATTATTTATTCAGGCAAATTCAAAGGGAAAGGCATTCCCTTAGCTCTCACCATACTATCCACTCAATATTTTTTAGTATCTTCTCTGTGAAGAGAAAGGTATTTAGGTATTGTTTAGATAGGAAGGCATTGTTTAGGTATTATTTAGGGTGGAAGACCAAAACCAGTTACCCTTGATCTAATCCTTGTTTTTAAGATGCTTATTAGGACACAGAAACGTGGAACACAAAAGTTATCAGACAAGGAAGAAGTGATGAGTTCTACCAATGAGGTTAAAATGAAATGCTTTTGACACTTAAAGAAAGAGTTCTAGATTGAGACTTAAGGGAGGTTTTTGAAGTGGGCCTTTGAACAATGGATAATATAATATTTGATCATGGACACTGGTGTGAGAATTATGTTTTCCTTTGAAAGGCAATATAGATTTATAGTAAAAAACAGAGGGGATATATTGGTGAGTGTTTCATTCATGTAGAATTAGTATTAATTAACTCATATTGTTATTCTTTAATTACTAATTCTTGGCAATGAAAGTATACAGAAGAAAATTCATAAAGTTGGTAACCAACTCTTGACTAATGGAGGAACTACCAATATCATAGAATTAAAATTTAAGGAAAAATATATATTCCTGATATAGTCTTCCACATTAGAGTTATAGGCTAAACTGGCTTCTCTTTTTTTATATTTCTCTAATTTATTCTTTTGGTCATTTTATTGCCAATTAATTGAAATGGTTAAGGACCATAGGTTTAGGAAAACATTTGGAGAAATAAGTTTTAGTTAGCTCGGGTCTATATCAGGAAACTTGTGAAGACCATTAATCAAAATGAGACTTTGAATCAAGTATACATTTTATTAATATTTCTTCTCTTGTTTAACATGATAATACAAAGATAATACAAATGGACTATATTTTGATTTGTGATACCCACTAGGTTATAGAAATATTAGAGACTTATGATTTTTGAAGGAAAGAAAGTTGTCACAGCAGCTGTTCTCAATGAAGTGAGAACCGCATGAGCCACTGCACCCTGTTAAAATGGTTTAACATTTGAACAGATTAAGGAGACTAAAGCAGTAAAATGGACCCTCAGATCTTCACCTATATTCCTATTAAAACAAATATACACAAACATGTATTTCATAGTGAAATATACTTTTTCGTTGACAACTGTTAAACCATTTCAGGGATTTTTAGCAATTAACAAAATTGTTCACTATGATTCCCAGACCACCCACCTCCAGAATTTTCTCCTAAATCGGACTTATTGAGACACACAGTTTTAACCTGCTCTCTTTACTTACATCTCAGAGAAATTGTTTTAGGTATGACCAAAATGAGGGATGAGTACCTTCTCTTCAGTTAGGTCTTACTTTGATTTTTAAAACATGGGGTAGATGATTTGGGCCATGGAAAGACTTACATCAAATGCCAATTCAATTTCCTTTTTTGTTTCCTGGATAAAACAATGTTTAAATATAATTTACATGTTTCTTGCCCTCTGTGAACTTTTTTTTTTTTTTTACAATGTTGAGTTCACCTGCACTTCTACTTCAGTGAGAAAAAGAAATAATTAACTCAAAAATAAGACTTTGCCTCAAGAGAATAGAAATTGTCCTTACCTTTTTTGTAATCTCTTCTAGGGCAAACATAATAGGCAATGAAGCCAGCCAATCATAATGCCATTATTGCATGTGAATCAGGTTCAAGGGGCAGGTCCTTTTCTGTGCTTTAAAAGTCACATTAAGTAGTATTCTAGCATACTTCTTGGACAGAATATTTTATTACAGGAATTTTGTAAGTATTATGTTTTCCATTTGTTGGAACAAGTGACATTTATCTTCTGGTAAAGTGAACAAAGATCTTTAGCACGAAAGAAAATAGTCACAATTGTTTTGTTCTACCTGTTTCTCGCAGGTAATAAAGAGTAATGACAGATGAATGCTGGGAGAGTTTTTTGGGTTCATAAAAGGGAACTTGACTAAGGAACTACTGCTACAGAAATGAACTTAGAAATGATATAATAATAATGGTGAGGGATCATTCTCTCTGCTCCCCGTGGTAATTCTTCCTGGGTATGGCTGACCCTCTGCTGCTGAGTCTGCAGGGGCTAGTCTAGGGATACAGTGATGAGGAGTCTACCCTCTCCTCTGTCTCTCTCATGTGGTCTTATCCGCATGTGAAAAGGTGCAGAAATCTTCGTTTCTGGTTTGTATTGTGGCCTATATTCGGAAAAGTGTACTTATTTTTTTTTTATATTTCCTGTCTCCCTATTTCTCTACCCCCTCTCCCCACCCTGATATAGGTCCTAAACCTATTTCTGGCCTTATTATTGAGCTCATTTAGTTCAGACAATCTTACAGCAATTGAAGAAGACCCTGATGCAAACAACCTCCAGATTGCAGTGACTAGAATTAAAAAGGGAATAAATTATGTGAAACAAACCTTACGTGAATTTATTCTAAAAGCATTTTCCAAAAAGCCAAAGATTTCCAGGGAGATAAGACAAGCAGAAGATCTGAATACTAAGAAGGAAAACTATATTTCTAACCATACACTTGCTGAAATGAGCAAAGGTCACAATTTCCTCAAGGAAAAAGATAAAATCAGTGGTTTTGGAAGCAGCGTGGACAAACACTTGATGGAAGACAGTGATGGTCAATCATTTATTCACAATCCCAGCCTCACAGTGACAGTGCCAATTGCACCTGGGGAATCCGATTTGGAAAATATGAATACTGAGGAACTTAGCAGTGATTCAGATAGTGAATACAGCAAAGTGGTAAGAATGCTTCATATACTTTGTGTTTCCTATTAACAATTAGTATGAAATGAATGAAAATTTCATATTTCCGTTGTCATAAGTTCTTCTTAACATTGCATATAGTGATGCATAGTTTTTGTGCGTGACTTTACACAACAGCTTCCTGAAGATTCATCTGGTAAAGTTTTCTTACTAGTTCTTAATAATTGATTTAATCTTACTTAGCTGTATGAGAAAGCACCAGGTATCTTTGAGCCTTCCCATCCTTCATCCCATGTTTCCTGTCAGTTGAAAAGTTACACACAGTTTCCCTCCACAGTGCCTGTATGAATCCACCTCTCCTTTTCATCACCTTTCCTTTGTACTCACTATTTTTTGCCTAAACCATTTAAAGCAGAGTCTCAACTGATGGCCTCTGCTTCCATTTTGCATTTACTCTAGTTTACTTATTTGATTAATTTCGCTTACGCAGATTCAGTCCCAATCATTTCACTCTCATGATGTATCCATGATCCGCAAAGTATCTCTCTCTCTCTCTTTTTTCTTTTCTTCTCCTTTTTTTTAAAAAATGGAGACAGGTCTCACTCTGTTGCCCAGGCTGGAGTGCAGTGGTGCTGTCATAGCTTACTGCAACCTTGAACTCCTGGGCTCAAGTGATCCTCCTGCCTCCACCTCCTGAGTTGCTGGGACTACACACCCATGCCACAACACCCAGCTAATTTTTTAAAAAAAGTTTGTAGAGACAAGGTTTCACTATGTTTCCCAGGCTGGTCTCAAACTACTGGACTCAGGCAATTCTTCAAACTTTGTCCCCAGTTGCTGAGATTACATGAGTGAGCCACCACGCCTGGCCATCCCCAAAGTCTCGAATTATGTACTGTGCACAAAGCCTTCGCACTATGGCCCTAACCAGCTTTGACCAGCTGTATCTCCTAGTGCTCACCCGTAGATTTTTACCTGTACCAAACCAATTTCCTTTTAGGCCATAAACACCCTCCACACTTTGCTTGGGATTTCCTTCTCCAGTCAAAATCCTTCAAGGCATCACCCTTGTATTTATCATTTATTAAATTGTTAATACTTAAATCACAGTTGGGTCAGGGTTAAATGAATTAACATGTTAATACATGTAAAACGTTTAGAACCATACTCAATGTTCTCAAAATGTTATTTATTTTATCTCTCCTAATTTCTCCCCAAATGGATGTAGTCCCTTCTCATTTTGAACCCCAAACAATTTTGTACCTCTTCCTGGATTCAGTAATCTTAAATTGTAATTTTTTGAGAAATTATGGTATGCATCAAATGGTACTGTAAATTCATTGAGAATAGGAACTCTTTAAAACCTTTTTTGTGCCCTCCTCTCCTACCCTTACCTGCATATTTCTAGTGAGTCAAGGTATGTATTAGTTGTATTTTTATGGTGAAATATAACAACCGTATTACAAACTAATTTTATGACATTGCTTTCAAGTCTTGAGGTATCATTTAAAAATAATCTTTTGTTTTCTCTAGCTCATGTTAGAAAGTAGTTGACAGATATTTACCAAATATCTTCTATCTCCTTAACTTACTAAGACTCCACCCTCCATGAATTTATAGTGGACTTGGAAAAAAAGTCCATGGTTATTATATGGAATAATCATGACTGATATATATATATATACGTATATATATGTATATATGTAAAATGCTGAGGAGGCTGAGGCATGAGAATCACTTGAGCTCCAGAGGTGGAGGTTGCAGTAAGCCAAGATCGCACTGCTGCACTCCAGCTTGGACTACAGAGTGAGACTCTGTCTCAAAAAAAAAAAAAAAATACATAAGATTAAATTAAATTAAAACAAAATAAAATAAAATGCTCTATACTTAATTGATTGAATACATGATTAAATAAATAAATCATGATATATGTTTCTATCTAGCCAAGGACATTTTTTCCAAGACGGTAGAGTAAGGAATAAAATATAGTCATCCCTCGATATCTATGGGCGAGTGGTTTGAAGGCTCCCCACAGAGACTAAAATCTGCAGATGCTCAAGTCCTTTATATAAAATGGCACAATGTTTACCATATAACCTACACACATCCTCTCATATGTACACTTTAAATTATCTTCAGATTACTTATAATGTAAAAGTAAATCACTGACACAACGTAAATATTTGTTTTACTGTATTTTTTATTTGTACTATTTTTATTGTTGTATTTTTATAGTTATTTTTTCCAATTATTTTCCATCTGTAGTTGGTTGACTCTACAGATGTGGGACCCAGGGATACAGACGGCCAGCTGTATTTTATTTGTATATTTTAAAATCTTCTACATGGAAGAAGTAATACTCCCAAAATTTTAAAAGTGCATTCATTTCAGCTTAAAGTTAGAAAATCAGATTCCATGTATGCCTTTTTAAGGAGCAGGCATCTAGGTTTAGTATCATATGGAAAGGGAAACTAACTCGGTCACCCGTTTTTTTCTAACTAACTCAGTCACGCATTTAAAGAAGATTAAAATTATAAACTCCAATTGCCTGGCAGACAGTTGCTCTCAGAATAAAACTTGGATTCTAGGTGTTAAAGCACTTCAGGAGCTGGGGAAAGTCAACCAAAGACTTTTGAAATTATTTCTTAACATTTATGAGGAATTATTTCTTTCCTGTTCATTTTTCTTTCGTTTAAAGCCAATGGCTGACCTTTCATGGATCTCCTTAGCTGCTGACAAAATTCTTATTCTTAGTATGTTGAGTTGTAACATTTTTAAGGGAACCTTATAGAACTTTCCATTTAGCACTTCATTTTCTAACTGAAAAAGCAGACTCATTAAAAGGAAGTGACTTTATTTACAGTTATAAAGCTAGAGTTATACAGTTACAAATCTAGAGTTATATAGTTATACAGTTATAAAGGCAGAGCCATGTCAAGAGTCCTAGTCTTGTGACTTATAGCTCAATGGAATTTCTACCTCTCTTGCCCTCTCTTTGTCCATTCGAAACGCAAAACAAACATTCCTATTGGACTTAATATTCAATTTGTCTCCCCTGGGGTATAAAGCCATGCAGCTATAGAATTTATATATCTGTGGCATGCAGATGAAGGTGTGTTGTCATAATGGTCAGCTATCTTTTATGGCTAGTGATTTTATTTGTATTTTGTAACTGAAATAGATTATTTTAACCATTCATAAAATTCCTCTGTCACTTATTCCATGAGCCCTTCCTAAAGAGTATGAAATCTAGTGCCCTATAAACTGAGTTGTCTAAAAATCATTTGATGTTAATATTCTAATATTCTTGATTTTCACTAATTTTTTTCTCATTACATAATGGTTATATCTATATGATAAAGAGTGTACATTCTTATTCTATTACATTTCTGTGGTATGCACAATTAAATATACAGGAGTTTGTGGCTACCTTAGAGGTTGTAGTAGCAGATACACAAGCTAGTATTTTTAAGTCATGTAGCATAGTGTTCGAATTAGCAAGCCATTTAAAAAAAGTTTTTGTTGTCATCGATTTCTGCATCATTATTATTACCTAAGAACTCAGGTTCTTAGTGCTACTGACTTCTAATTATGAGCTTTGAAAGTTTACCCTTCTTCATAAAAAATTCTCCATGACATATCTCAAAGTATGTCATCTTAAGTATAGACAAACCTACCTGAAAATATAAGAATTGAGAAATAATGAAGGTTCAAGATCTAAAGGAAATTTGTTTGATAAGATGTTAAGCTGTGGCCAACTATACAAACCTTACATCGAAGGTCTTTCTTTCCAGCCTCTTCAGATTAAAATGTTTCCAGTTTAAATTCTGTCATTGTTGTTTTGTTTTGTTTTCCCATTTGGATCACTAAAATAGTGTACATTTTATTTATTTGTCTAAAATGTCTTTAATCCTCCTATGCTAACTTTTCCTGCTCTAATTCTCATAATCTTCATCTCCCACTTGAGTTCCTAGAGTCTTGAACTGTGAATTCCCTCCTTTGCAACTTTTATTTTTTTCATATCTGAGATGCCTTTGAAATAGTGATGGTTGTGTTTGTGATGAGACTGGATGAGCCAAAGAGGCAAATTCGATTACCCAATAGAAAGTAACTCCTAATTTATATATTTATGTCATTAAGTCTTAGCCACTACCTTGGGATATGGTTAAGAATGCCACTTTTTAAGATAGAATATTCGCCTCAAATCTTAGCTTTTGATATGACCTTGAGCAATTTACAAAAACCTTTTTTCAGTTTATTTATGTGTAAAATAGATTGTAATAAAGATTACATGATTCTCATAATTAGATAAATGCCTATTGAAAAGTACTCAATGTACAATTATTGTAAGTATAGAATTGAGTGCTTACATCCACACAGTAAGTAGCTATTGGCTACAGATTGAATTTAAAAGAGATAGCATAATGAAGATCAGTGCTTCAGAATTTTAGTGTGTGAAAGACATACTTGGGGACTTTATTACAAATGCCTGTTCTGGATCATATCCTTTGAATTCTGTTTGCCTAAATTTGGATGCAACTTCAGAATCATTAACAATGTTTGCAGCAGCTACTGATCAATAGAGACTACTGTGAACAATAATACTCCAACAAATTGGAAAACTTAATGGAAATTAATAAATTACTCGATACATACAACTTGCCAAGATTGTATCATGAAGAAATGGAAAACTCAAACAGACCAGTAATGAGTAACAAGATTGAATCAGTAATAAAAACTCTCCTAGCAAAGAAAAGTCCAGGATCACATGGCTTCACTGATGAATTCTACCAAACATTTAAAGAAGAACTAATACTAATTCTTCTGAAATTATTCCAGAAAAATCAAAAGGAAAGGAATTCTTCTAAACTCATTCTACAAAGCCAGTATTACCCCAATACCAGAACCAGACAAGGACACACACACAAAAAGAAAGCTGGAGGCCACTACCCCTGATGAACACAGATGCAAAATGCCCCAACAAAATACTAGCAACTCAAATCCAACAGCCTGTCAAAAAGATTATTCACCATGCTCAACTGGAAATCGTCCCAGAGATGCAAAGATGTTTCAATATTTGCAGAACAATAAACTTTCTACATTATATCAACAGAATGAAACATAAAAACCATATGATCATCTCAATAGACAGAGAAAAAGCATTTTATAAGATCCAGTATCCTTTATTGGAGAAAAATTATCAACAAATTAAGTATAGGAGAAACATACCTCAATATAATGAAGGCCATATGTAACAAACCCACAGCTAACATGATATTAACCAGGGAAGAGCTGAAAGCTTTCTCTCCAAGATCTGAAATAAGACAAGGATGCTCACTTTCACTACTTTTATTCAACATAGTAATGAAGTTCTAGCCAGAGCAATCAGGCAAGAGAAAGAAATAAAGGACATTTAAATTGGAAAGAAGGAAGTCAAATTCTCTCTGTTTTTATATAATCTGATCTTAGATATAGAGAGTGCTAATGACCCCATGAAAAATGTATTAGATTTCATAAATGAATGCAGTAATGTTGGAGGACACAAAATCAACATGCAAAAATCAATATTTCTATATGTTAACAAATAATCTGAAAATAAATCAAGAAAGCAATCTCATTTACAATAGCTACAAAAATAAAATACCTAGAAATAAATTTAAACAAGGAGGTGAAATATACTTACAATGAAAACTATAAAATATTGGTGAGAGAAATTGAAGAGGACACAAAAAGGGAAAGATATTCCATGTTCATGGATTACCATAATTAATATTTTTAAAATGTCCATATTACCCAAAGCAATCTACAGGTTTAATGCAATCCCTATCAAAATACCAATGACATTCTTTACAGAAATAAAAAAAAAAGTCCTAACATTTGTATGAAACCACAAAAGACCCTAAATAGCCCAAGTAACCTGGAACAAAAGAACAAAGCTTGTGGCATCACACTAACTGACTTCAAAACATACTCTAAAGCTATAGTAACCAAACAGAATGATACTGACATAAAACAGACACACAGAGCAATACATAAGAATAGAGAGCCCAGAAATAAATCTACACATATACAGTCAACTGAGTTTTGACAAGGTTCCAAGTACCTATAATAGGGAAAGGACAGCCTCTTTAGTAAATGTTTCTGGGCAAACTGAATAGCCACATGCAAAGGAATGAAATTAGGCCTTTATCTCTTACTTTATACACAAGTCAACTCAAAATAGACTAACTACTTAAATGTAAGACTGAAAACTACACAACTATTAGAGAAGAAAAAAAACCAGGGGAAAGCTTCATGATGTTGTTCTAGGCAAGGATTTTTTTGGACAAAACCTCAAAAGCACAGGCAACAAAAGCAAATATAGACAAATTGGATTATATTAAACTAAAAAGCTTCTGCACAGCAAGGCAAACAATCAATAGAGTGAAGAGATAACCTACAGAATGGGAAAATAAATTTAGAAACTATGCATCTGATAATGGGTTAATATCTAAAACATATAAGGAACTCAAACAACAACAACAACAAAAACAAATAATTCAAAAATGGACAAAATACCTGAATAGATATTTCTCAAAAGAAGACATAGAAATGCCAACAGATAAATGAAACTATGCTCAACATCACTAATCGTCAGGGAAACGCAAATCAAACCTATACTGAGGTATCTCCTCACTCTAGTTAGAATGGCTACCATCAAAAAATCACAAGATAAGTGTTAAAAGGATATGGAGAAAAGGGAATCCTTACACACTGTGAGCATGTAAATTAGTACCACCATTATGGAAAGTAATATGGGGGTTCTTTAAAAAATTAAAAATAGAATTTTCATATGATCCAGCAGTCCCAATACTAGGTAAATATCCAGATGAAATGAAATCAGTATGTTGAAGAGATACAGTGAACATAGAATACTGTCCTCCTATATGTTTATTGCTGCACTGTTCACAATACCCAAGTTATCATATTAACCTAAATGATCGTAAATAGATAAATGCATAAAGAAAATGTACATAAGAAACATTGAATGCCATTCAGCCATAAGAAATAATGAAATCCTGTTATTTGTGGCAACATGGATGAACCTGGAGGACATGATGTTAAGTGAAATCAGCCAGGCACAGAAAGTCAAATATCTCACACATATGTGGAATCTAAAGGGTTGTCATAGAAGTAGATAGTAGAATAGTGGTTATCTGAGGATGGGAGGCTTGGAGGAGCGAGGTATGGGGAAAGACTGGTCAATAGGTACAAAGCTACAGTGAGATAGAAAGAATAAGTTCTGGTGTTCTGTTGAATAGTTGGATGACTAGAGTTAACCATAATGTGTTGTATATTTCAAAATAGCTAGAAGTTTTTAAACGGTCTCCTCACAAAGAAATGGCAAATGTTCAAAGCTATGGATCTGCTAGTTACCCTATTTGATAATTTCATCATTATGTATACATGTATCAAACTATCACATGTACCCCACAAATATGTACAATTATTATGTGTCAAAAATAATTTTTAAAATAAGTGATGCTAACTTAATCCCTAGCTTACTTGGATTCAGGTTTCTGAGATATTGTTTTCTTTATTCAGGGGCTATGGGTATGTTTCCCCTTTTGCTTGTTCAGGAACCTGCATTTTGAGCAAGGGGAAAAAACATCACTGACCTTTGATATCTCTCCCTCTCTTCTCCCTACCCAAAAACCCTCTCTTATGACCTAGCATCCTGGTTTCTCAATATAGTTCATGGAGAGTTTTCAGTGCTCTCCTAGTATAAGTTTTCAGGTTGGCAGGTTTCCTCACCCTGATAGACAGTTAAAAATATACTCCAGGAGCAAATCAAAATATTTTACAGTAAAACCTCTTATCAGAAAATAACCAAAGAGATGAGTTCAAACAAACGGTTTAGTCAAATATCTTAAACAGTTCTGAGGAAATAAATGGAAATAGAACAATAGCACTTCTCTGAAGATACAGTCAGTGTCAGAATCAAGAAAGACACACTGTTATCTCAAAGGTACCCATGAGAATAATACTCTTTTTCACTGTTTCTAAGAATGCAGGCACTGAACTGATGGCTCTTCTTAGAGTCAGCCTTCTCCTGAAGTGCAGTGAAGCCCTCCAAGCACACTCCAAACATTAACAACACTACACAGGCTTTTTAACCATTGGCAGTGAAGTGCTTCCTCATCATAAACCTTAAAGGAAGCATGAAATGCACCCATTCATCAATAAATATTTATTGCACCTTACTATGCTCTAAGCACTGTGCTAAGAATTGCTGAGGGAAAAAAGATCATGTTCTCACACAGCTGCAATAATTTAATATCTAGATTAACTTGAAAGTTAAAATATAAGGCCTCAGGGTCTAGATATATAAGATTGTGAGCTGATCCAAGGATGTATTAGTTTCTTACAGCTGTTGTAACAAATTAGCAAAACTCGGTGGCTTACCACAACAGAAATTTATTCCTTTGACAGTTCTGGAGGGTAGAAGTCTGAAATCAAGGTCTGAGCAAGGCCATGATTTCTCTAAAGGCTCTAGTAAGTATCCCCCTTTGCTGCTTTGTAACTTTGGAGGTTGTTGGCAATCCTTGCAGCTTGCAGCTGCATCATCCCAATCTCTAGCCCGGTACCCACAGAGTTTTCTCCCTCTATGTCTCTGTCTTTTCTTCTTGTAAGGACCCCAGTTATGTTGGATTTGGACCCACACAGTGACCTCATTCATCTTAATTGTGTCTGCAATTTTTTTGTGGAAATATGGTTTGTGACCATATTTCCAAATAAGATCACATTCAAACATGCCAGGGTTAGGACTTCAACATAACTTTTGGAGGATTACAATTTAACCCATAACAAAGAATTTTGACTTAGAAGACTGGATGGTTATTGATGCAATTAAGAATACACTGATGGAGGAGAAAATTGAGGAGGTAGTGGAAATACAGAGTTTAATTTGGTGGCACCATAAATTTGAACTACTTGCAGTACAGGCAGTGAACCTGAACAGGAGGTATATGCAAAGATAAATCTTAAGGAAAGAAGAAAAGTCAGAGTTGTAGATAGGTTGAGATTTTGTATGTTAACTTTTATTAATCACAGGATTGTGTAGGGAGTCAGTCCCCTGGGAAACCAATCCTGAGAGAGAAATCTGTTTGTTTAAGATTTACTGAGAAGTGTTTTTAGGAATGAAATGTAACATCTGTAAAAAGTGAGGCATGCAAAATTATTGGGCAGAGAGAGAAGTTGAACTGTTACAATTGCAACAGAGATTTTGGCTGATCCTATTGGCATCTCTGCTGCTGGGACGACCCTCTGGAGTAGTTCTAAAACAAAGCAAGAGGGTCAGGCCTTTCTTCTCCACAGCATTCATTGGATGCAGTCTCTTCCTTTACCCTTCCAGAGGAGAAGGGTATAACTTTGGGGGAAGCACCTCCCTTCTGCCACGATAAGGCCCAAAGAGGGACTCAGATGTGAGCCTTCAGCATCCAACACTTTTGGCAGCTGGGGGAATGAGCAGCTCACTGGAAAGCAGGATGTGGACAGTGCCTTACAGCATCTACCACATGACAACCATAGACAGCAGCTGAGAACTGTAGATCAAACACATTTGAGAGGTGGATGCAAAAGAAGAAAGCAAACACACACACACACACACACACACACACACACACACACACACACAGATAAAATGTATACAGTAGCTCCTTTACACATATTATATAATTTTCCTCTTTGTGACCTCCTTAGGAAGTAAATATAATTCATCTATATTTTCAGATGACTGAGATTCTAAAAGATTAAGAAAAGATTTGGTTAGTCACGGATGTGTCTGGGGGTCGTTTTCAATTTAAACCCCAAGCTTTAATCATTATACTACATGCCATAGAAAGGCAAGAAAATGAGTAGTAATATAATTGTTTTCTGCTATACCTCTGTAATGGTGTAATTCAGGATGAAATTTTCTGTTGTAATGGTATTGTACATTTGCTGATTCATTGGGATTCTGATATTGTGCTTCTAATCCGCCTTAATGCTGACAGATTAGGTTATAGTCTACCTTGGTAATAATGTGTGATTTTTATATTTTAAGTGTTTAAATTTGTTTCTTCAAAACTATCTTACTCCTTTTATTGAAAAGTAAAACTGATTTTACTTCTAGAATATATTTCTTTCTCAAGATTACATAACTCTTTCCTTTCCATTTATTCAATATTAAATGCATATTTTATATATTATAGTATTTCATGTGTATCTGTATATTTATTTGTGTGTATATTAATGTGTATCTATTTTTTCATGCAAATTATTGATAAATATGACAAACTCATCTAGACCAAATTCAAGTTCTTGTGGCTTCTGCCTGATATATTCATTCTTCTCTGGTGAAAGCCTTGCTGAGGTAACTATTAGGTTCTTAGGGCTACTAAGACTTATCCAGCTCTCCCTGGCTTGTTGATGAAATTGGCAAGTGACTCAGAAATATCACTAAAGTCCAGATCATTGCCTTTAAAGCATCTCCTTTGTCATGACTTATTATGTTATTACAAAAAAGTATTAAATCAATTTGGCATAATTTTTTCTACACATCACTTTGCTCTCTTTGAACCTTTGTGTTCTCTCAGGACAATGTATTAAGTAGAATTGATTTATTATTATATTATCTTTCACATTAAAGCTGTATTAAGGGCTATGGAGTACACTTACTGCCACATCAAGGTACACATGTTAAGATCTTAATTATTTGAATAAACCTATTTTACTTAAGGGTACAGGGGTAATCCCCATTTTTTTGTATTATGTTATTTTTGGCTATTTACAAGTCAGGACTCTGTTTAACGGCATGCAACAGAGACGTAACTACATCAGCATAACTGGAGAGAACATTCTGTTTTCATATTTTAAAACATCCACAGATCAGCAGTCCACATGGCCTCCATGTCCTAGGCTCCATCTCTTCTCCCTTCTGCCAGTCTTCACAATGTGTTTTTTCTTCTATATTAATGCCTATGATTAAAGGTGACTGTTCCACCTACAGCTTTATATCCAATACCCATGTAGGAAACAGAAAGAAATAGAAAGAAGCAGAAGTAATGACTGTCCCACTTGTCTGAGGAAAGGCAAAACTTTCCCAGAGATCCTTACCCAACTTTGGCTTATGTCTTATTGGCAAGAACAGTGTGACATGGCCACCCCTAACAACAAGGTAGCCTGGCCGAGGAAGGACATTTATCTGGACATATTGCTACCCTGAATAAAATCTGGATTCTCTCAGTAAGATACCTTGGAAGGTATTAACAAGGTCAGACATGCTTCTCCAATATTACTACTGCTAGTAATTATTATTATTCCTTTATGAAAATGTCAAAAGAATTGAAGGATGGTAATTTTCTATTTTAAGAGATGCAGTTACTAGGCATAATTTGGAATAATATGCATCAATTGTAATGTTATACTTTGAAACATATCGTATAAAATTACCAAGAAACAAAAGTTAATTTTTATTTATTGAATTAGAAAATATATATGAAAATAAGACTATATCAAGTTAAATAATAAAAAACTAAATATCCAACCATTTTTAATATGCAAAAACTACAAATCTCTTGTGGCTCAACATAATACAAAGGCATAAGTAAAATATAAACTTTATTCTACCTGTATAATCTTATTTCTTAATTACATAAATATTATGTTACTGAACACAGATATTTTATTCATTTCTTTTATTTGTGCATAGTAGAGAACACATTAAAATTTTCTATGACTGTCTGCCCAGAATTATAATAGGCATAGAGTTTTTCTCTCCTAAATTACACTCATGAAATATTTTTGGCCCCCTATAAATATTGAGTCCCCCAAAAACCACACTAAAAACTTCATGTACTTCAAAGGTAAAGGATGACTGATCATTGACAACAAAAAGTATACAGTCTAATACCTTGCACCTTAGGTAAATATACAAAAAATTATAACACAGAACAAAGCAAAGCACAATCCGTAACAGGACACTAAACTAGTCCATTGAGGATGCATTGAGTAAGGGGCTATATCTGGCCGACTTCACATGAAAGGAGGTGGCACTTAGACCAGACCTTACACTATGGAGAGAATTTCACTGGGCAGATGTGGTACAGAAGGAAATCTCAGGCAGAGGAACAAGCATTCATATTGTTCACCTGATTCACTCATTCATTCGTCTATCCACCCATTCATCTATTCAGTGTTCAGTTTACAAAGTCATCATCTTTGGAGAGACTTAAATACGCTTATTATTATGAAATGTAGTCATTTTGTTGAGCTGATAAAAAGTTGTTTCAATATTTGCAGTTCCCAAAGTTAAATATTTAATGTCCTTTTACTGTGTGGTAGTTTTAATTACATTGTTATCAAGACTTTCTCTCTTTAGATTTTTAATCAAAGTTTTAGATTTACGTTCTGCTTATTACTGCACTTTAGAGAATATAATAATCTTTTAAAAATGCATTTGACCTTGAAAGATTTAGGGATTGGTTACAGTTATGCTGTTGGGTAAAATTGGCATTTGATTCTATTTTTTATGCATACATTTTTTTAAAAGCACTCTTCTGTAGAATTGCACTTAGACCATTTCTTTTTTTCAGGTTGTTTCCAAAGAATTTGAAAAATCTTTCCATCTTCATTGGATTTGTTTACATGCCTAAAAACAATGAAATATTTGTCTGACATATTCAAATCAATGTGTCTTATTCTTTATATTTTGATGAATTTGGAAACTTCACTTTTTTGCAATGCTGTTTAAAATGTCAAAATTAATTAAATAAGAATAAAAGTCAATCAAGAAATGCTAATTTTAGAATATGCTTTTTAAAGCTGCATACTCTTACTCCCACCTCACCCCCTATACTGAGAATCACTTATATTTAAATGTTGCTTGCATTTAAGGAAAAATAGAATGCAAAACATTGCATTAGCACATTATAGTATTTAAATACAATTTTTAAATAGTAGAATTATGTAACTGTTTAATTGTTTTTAAGTCTGTTGAATGACATTTAATCTTACTGTGATTCAAATATATTGCTTAACGTTGAGTATATAGCATGTACTTTCAAATATGTAACTAATTTCTACTTACAGGTATATGACTTTAAACATTTTAAAACACAGTTGACTAAATTCTTTCCTCATGCTGCATTTCTAAAATTCAGTACCTAACCTTCTTCTCACAGGGGTAAAATCAAACTGGATCAATCAAGGATGCAGCTCTGTGCTTTTAACCAGGCAGAGACATATGTCACCACTTTTACACAGGTTACCTAAAAAAATCATACATACGATATTTTTTCAATGTCTTGCATGCTGTTCAGCTACAAAATCTTTCTGCCTGACCCACTGCAAGAAAGTAGAAACATATATAGTTGTTCAATAGATAAAGTGACATCACAACATGTCACCAGGCAATTTGATTTTTTTTTGTGATTCTCTTGATGACTTCTTTGATATAACCTTCATGTGCTTAAGTGATTTCAAGTGCATGATCTGTAGATTTTTATTGAATTGATTATAAAGGTAAAATGCAGAATGTAACAGTAGCCATTGAAGCAACATTTAATTTGAAAACCTCTATCAACTTCCCTTCCTGATTTAATCTACATAAAAATATAGAGAGATGTATATCACATTAAATTGTCACAAATTAAGTAGATCAAAACTCTAAAAAATTGTGGAAGAAATGTTTCTGGCATAAATATAAAATCTCAGAGCAGGAAAAGATCATTGTAATTCTAGCTGTGTATTTATGGATAAGCAAATTGAGACTCATGCTTTCTTAGTACACATCTAGAAAGTTGGGGTCAGAGCCAAAGTACCCTGCTTCTAGTATAAACTTTGAATACATTTTGAAATGGTTTTATGCACTGTTAGTTATGGGACTTTATTTTTTTAAATCAACTCAGCAATTAACATTTGATTTTATTTGCTCCTATATAAAACGCATCAGTTAAAAGTCGATAGGCCTTGCCTATGAATGAATAAGTGATGTGTTCAAAATGTTTAATTTTATTCCAGAAGTAATATTACTCATTGATAAGAATAAGTTTCTGATTATATACATCATCCGATCAGTCTCTAGAAACTAAGAGGTTTAGATAGAGCATATTATAAATCCTATCTATCAATAACACATAGAACACTTTTACTGAAATTAGATACAGATTAATATGTATTGCCTTATTGAATATTTCTAAAATGTATTAAAAATACATACTAAGATATATTTTAATTTTAGCATACTTTGTTGAATGACTGAACTTTAATAGTTCTGGGATGGGGGCAGGAATCTCTGCCAATAAGAATCTTGACTCCTTTTTATAATCTAGTTCATATTTTGAATTTCTCTGTCATTGTTGAGGTGTTTGTATTATTGTTATCTATTGTGCAATGATGAAAGCAAAACTTTATCCTGAAATTGACACACCCTAGGGATAATATTGCTAACAGTTTCAAATGAAAAATTAGTTATTTTAGTGTTCCAGTTTATTCGAAGATAATTTTAAAGGTGGCCTAAGTAAAATATATATTTTTCTATTTCAAATTTGGTGGGGATTTAGAGGCAATATTCTCATAGAAAACTATTTTATTCCAGAATATGATGAATTTTCTTCAACTAGAGCCTAAATAAGGATGCATATACACCCAATATTATCTATATAGGTATAGATAAAACATAATTTTTGAGAAAGCTATTTCTAGAAATATATATACATGCATAGACATATAAACATATGCATATATATGTTTTGAAGTCATAAATTATTATTACTTTTTTGCCAAGCTATTAGAAAGATGAGGTACATGTTAATGAATGGCCATCCTCTTAATCAAGAAAAAAACTGAATATTCAGTTAAGAATGACTTGAAATATGGCACTTTAGCAAAAGCTGCCTACATAAAGGATACAGTTATTTTATCCATGTAAAATTTCTATTTACATTATATTTTCAATATTAGAAATCCACGTTTAAAAAGCTAGTAATTATTCCATTCATTAAAATTCACTTCTCCTTGCCCTCCTTCATTGTGGGTGGTATTAGTGGTTAACAGAAATGATTCAGGTATCTAGGTAGCTTACTTTGTGTTTGTCATTCTTGTTTGTTTTAAAATTATAGATAATATTTACGAAGCTTGAGTCTGAGTATCTACACTTTGCCTTTATGTTTGCTAAGGTTCCAATCCTTCTTTACCTACTTGTTGCATTTTTTTAAGCTGGCATAAATAGCAAAATTGTTTAAATGTTTGCTTCTAAAGATTTTAAGACACTCTGACTTGACCCAGCTGCTTTCTCTGCAAACAGTATAGCAGTTCTGTGACAGAGCACAGAGAGAGCCCTTGAATATCAATGGCCACTTTACACTCCTAGCTCTTACTAGTAAACGCTTCTGTTCTTTTCATTAGAAAGATGCTTCAAGATGATACTATAGGACCTGGCTGAGAAATCTGTAGCCAGTTCAGCCTTCTTATATGGCCAACTGTTGGTGCTTTTATATGATTTCTTTATATTCATATCTTATCATTTAGTCACCTAAGTTTTCATGTTATCGGATAGAAAGTGCCCTAGGTAGAAGATTCTGAGAAAAGAAGAGCTCTCCGTGAAATCATTGGTTTTATTTTGAATTTCTCTGGTGGTGGCTGACATTTGACCTCATTATTTCACCAGCAGAATACTACATACTATGTTGACCTTGTGATGGAACTGTGTGTTTCATGCTGAATGAGTAGCTTTCCCTCCCAGAGCCTACACAGTATTTCTCTGCTAGCAATAGACAAGAGAAAAATAGGAAAGGAAAAAAATGGTTTTCTTGCCCTTTTTTTAAAAAAAGAGCTAAAGTTTTAGTTGTCCATAATTAGAATGTGAGCCCAGAATTTATTGCAACTAGTTAATAAACTGACAATTTTCTGCTAAATTAGTGGAAGTAATATGAAAACTTAGATTACAGAAGAAAATACAGTTGAGTTTTACACTGATCAATAATATCTGGAGTATTTTTAAATTATTTCCATTTTTTCCTGAAATTCCTGAGCTTCAGTGATTTTTTAACTTGAGGCATTACCTTTTAAAAAGAATCTTGAGAAATTTCATATCAAAAAAAAGATTGTAGAGACCTCGAGGGGCTGAGAAATCTAAATCATGTTAAGAAATGTGATTACACTTAACATGAAAAGCACAAATAGTTGTATCAATAATATTAATGACCTCCAATTTTAAACACTCTATAAGAGGATAATGTTCACATTTCTCCAAAAGGAAAAAATAAAGGCCCTGAATGATTGCAAAAGAGAAGAAAGGTTATTTTGGTTCTACACCAGAAGAGAGTATTTAAACTTCTAGTTGTCCTGTAACATAATGGGAAACTTGGAAAATATTGGACTCTCATGCCACATAGTAACTATGTGTGGAATTCTTCTCAAAGGGTCCTTTGATCCTTTAATTGAACTTTACTATTTTACTCCTTAATGATTCAAGAACACAATTATAGATATTGACTGTAAAACTACATAGTTAAAAGATGGATAATAGTAACTTGAAACTAATTTTTATTTTATTTTATTTTATTTTATTATTATACTTTAAGTTTTAGGGTACATGTACACAATGTGCAGGTTTATTACAAATGTATCCATGTGCCATGTTGGTGTGCTGCACCCATTAACTCGTCATTTAGCATTAGGTATATCTCCTAATGCTATCCCTCCCTCCTTCCCCCACCCCACAACAGTCCCCGGAGTGTGATGTTCCCCTTCCTGTGTCCATGTGTTCTCATTGTTCATTCCCTTTTAAAATGTCTTTCTTGCTTATTAACAGATAATGGAGCTTAGTTTACCACTAATGTCTGCCATAATTTTTTTTCTCTTTTATACCCATCTCCTCCTTTTGATTTGCTTCTCTCAACTTTCTTACTGTCTTTTGTGAGTATTTTAAGGTTCAGGTGAAATAACCATTCTAGGCTCTGCTCCTTAAAGAATATCTTTTTTTGTTGTGTGAAGCAAACAGTTTATAGTATGTACTTTACATGTAACATTTTTCAATTCTTTTCGGCATCAATCATTCTCTTTGAGTAAGGTTTTTGTTGAGTTCTGTGTTTTGTACAGTGCTGCTATGTGTTTGATAGTTTCTTCTTTTGAGCGTTAGATTATCAAATCATTAGACATTCCTACCTCACACCTCTTGGAACAATAAATAACTAACTAGCATTAACCACCATCCATGATAGCATGAAATAGGCTTACATCCTTAATGTTTATCTTAGGAAATGCCAGTGATAAATTTGTAAGTGAACAACTTAGGACATGTTCTAATATGATACATATATTTTTAACATAATTTCTACTCAAGCAGTGTAGTAGAAAACACAGCTTCAAGGCAATCAAAGGGAAAACCATGAAGAATAATAAAGCTTTTAATTTGGACATATTTTCAGTAATTGAAAAGGAGCATCTTAAATAGCTACATAAGTTTATAATCAAGATAAGGATTGTTTCACAGCTATAGTGTTGTATAGATGCACACTGAAAAATATGGAAAGATCTCTCTCTCTCTCTTTTGATTACCTCAAGGGGGTTGAATCAAGGAGACAGTGGAGGGAACTTTTATTTTGCACTGTAAATACTATTATACATTTAAAATGTTTGAGTCAACTATATCACTTTCATAATTTTAAAAAGACACTTTTAGAAAGCACTTACAGTCAATATCATATTATTCAATAAAAAGGGAGGAATGCTAATTATGGTACACTTCTGATTCCTAATACTAGTGAGTCCACCTTCTTGATCCTATGCTTATATTTATATTTATTTTATTTATAAGTAGACTGCCAATGATAAAAAAATGATATTTCCATTTTATTAGAAATCAAATCCATGTGAAAATTACATAAGGTCCTATTTATAATAGCAAAAGAAATTTTTTTCATACTAAAGCATTTATTTCACTTCTCTAATATAGTATAGTCATTCTTTCATTTCCAAAATTACATGGAAAACTAAACAACAGATGATTGAGTTTAAAGAAATGAAGATAATGTAGAAATTAATCATATAAAATAATACGAATAATTGATATGATCTTCCTTGTATAGTAAAAAACATATATTCAAAGTACTTAAATATGGTGATGCCTACTGTGAGAATTCAATATATTTCACCGCAGGAAAAAAGAACTTTATTATATATATCAGCCTTTCTATATAAAGTTATTCTCTTAGAACTCTGCTAAAGAAGCTTATACTGTAGCAAGCATAGATTTCAAAGGCTGAATTGATTAGAACTGTCTATATTGCTAAAGCATGCATATAAATATTTAATTTTATATACAGTATTGAAATAGTTACTGTTTGAATACTTAATGCATTCCCAAGAAAACATTGAATGTCTAAGAATCTATTAGCCATAATAATTTGGCTGTAAATACAAATTAATTAATAATAGTTCATGTTAAATATTTTGATAATTTCTATCCCATTGAACAATAATATTGAATAACTTTAATTTAAGATGTAAAATTCTGTGCCAAGCTGAATTCAATTGACCATTAAAAAAACATAAAACCTGCATATGAAAAAAAAAGTTTCAATGACAAGATACACTATATAAAATCACCTGAATTTTTACTTGCTCATAATCTAATTTGTCATAAATCTTTGTTAATGCTCTCTTAAACGGTGAGAAAACCGATTATTGATGTTTGAAGATGCTTTCATGAATTAGCTTAAGTCAGAATTCTGCAAATAAGAATCATTTTATTTAGAAGTTGTTACCAGCTCAGAGAAAAACCATTATAACTATTTCCTATTGTTAATATTGTGTCTAATAGCAAGTGGGTGCTTTGTATTCTTTCTATCAGCAATTCCTCCCACTGCTTTACCTCAAAACCCAGGCCAATAATTCTTTTTTCAGAAATGAAGGGCCTGGTCTTAACTTCACAGAGTAATAGGGCCTTGTCTTTCACTTCTCTGGTGATAATTCACGTGCAGCCGAGAGGTCAAGAATTGAAGCCATTAAAACTGTAGTCTTCTAAATGTAGTACTTTGGATTTTGTGGCAATTGGCACAAAATACATATTAGTAATTATAAGTTTATCCAACATCGTTTCCTGGATTAATCTATATTTTAAAACATATATTTTAAAACTCATTCTATAGTTTATATTTTAAAGCCTATTCTATAGTTTTATAGAATATTCAGTTATAATTAATTTCTATTTTCTTATTTTATATTAAACTAATTTAGATGAATTCAATCAGTTTAAATAACCTGTTTTTGAGTGAAATTTTATACTGATACTTTCATAACTGATACTGTTATCAAACTCCTGGACCTGGTGGGAATAATGCCTATAGGTCAACATAGATTAGAGGAGTTCTCTTAATAGGTTGTTCATAATTATTTACTCCAGTTATAAGAAAGACATTGCCTGCTTACATCATTCCTTATGTACAATACTTTATCCATGCCATTTTTATGATGTTGTATACTAGGTGATAATAATAGCATTGAGAATTTAATGTGGTACCCATCAAGAATACTTCTAGCTTCCAAGTCAATCTCTAAAAATCAAACCTTTAGATTGGGCCTATCATATTAATACAAATTCACAGATTGAAAATCAATTTATCTGAAATAAGTATTATTTTTAGCACTTGCACTTGCTTGAACTACTCTAAAAAAGATAAAGTTGTAACTTAATAAGAGAATTGTGTTGTAGTAACTAGTAGCTTTCAATATTCACATGTCTTAGCAAATGAGAATGAAAAATTAGCTCTTCCATTGATATGCTGCTTTACTCCTTTATAAAACAATATTTGGGAAATTTGACAGAGTTTTGCTACAATTGCTGTATGTATTTTTTGTAAAGATTTCTTCCTGTGTGTGTGTGTATGTGTAAACATCATGGTTACTCATAAAACTCTGGGTGGGAAAAACCTATTTGCGTTATGATCAGTTATATGATCATAATGACAATGAATTCATTACTCCATGTGTAAGTCTGCCATGTTTAATTTTCTTCAGTCTTTGTTTCAGAGTTTGCATGTGGTGCTTACTTTAGTAGCCACTTTCTTGACATTATAAATAATACTGTTTGATCTTTTCTACTATATACTAAAATGTTATATACAAAATCGGTGGTGTTGGTATGATCATTGGCATTTTGATTTCAAAACCATATTTGATTTTGTGGTCTTGATCAAAGAACTTCTATCTATATCATCCTGCTACATATATTTAAATCCAAGAGATAATAAAAACTACATTTGGACTTTATCTTGCACTCATCTTTTTAAAAAATTTTAACTATCAATAAGTTTTTTGCCAACTATTTGATCTGAGCTTTCAGTTATCAGGCATTAGTAATTTGACACTTGTATTATATTGCAAATAGGGTAGTTTGTCCTCAGATAATGATTGTCAGTGTCCATAAATTTATATTAAACATAAAAAATAAGATGTGGCCAATACTTTCCAAAAGTGATAGTTAACATCAATATATTACCTTATCTAATTTTGGCTACATACTTGTTAGTATAATAAACATAATAAAGTTTATTATTTTACAGGATGGTGTAGATAGAAAGATCAAGTATAGATACATTTAAGGTTACTTGGCCTCAATATGTGTTTATACATTTTTTGTGGCCATCATACTATTAATCTTTTTTTCATAATACTTTGCATGAGTCTGATTATTAAATAAAGCTTCAATATCGGATTTGAATGAACTCTAAATGAACTACCTGGTGGGGTGGTGAATTCCTTTCTAGAGATTAAACCGGTCAAGCTCCTCAGAGTGCAGCACAGTTGATAACCCTTTGCCTGGAGAAGGAGAAGAAGCAGAGGCTGAACCTATGAATTCCGATGAGCCAGAGGCCTGTTTCACAGATGGTAAGACAAAAATTGAGACCTTGGTTAGCATTCCTTTATTAGTGTTTTGGGGTTTGTTTTAATGCTTAATACTTACCAGAGGTTGTTGGTAAGTCAGAAGACTCCATTCCATGCTGATTCAGCTATAGCTGTATGATGATTAAGGGCAAGTCACTAGAGCTCTCTAAGCTTCAGTTTCCCCATCTATGGCACTTGACTAACAATACTTTCCTATCACTGTATGTTAGACTGTAAGCATGCTACTACTTCTTATTTTAGAGCCTTAATTCGTATTCCCAGATCAATGGAACCACCAGAACATAAGTTAATGAAATAGTTTGTACTTTTGTCCTTTTAATCAGAAATGGAATCTACTCACTAACTCTCAGAAAACCATTTGATACTGTTGAACCACAGTCTTTCTCAAAATTATTCCTTTCCTTAGCTTCAGAGGCCGTAGTCTACCTTTGGTCTTCTATTTGTCTTAGAGTTCTGAGTTCCTCTCTCTATTTCTTTAATGAGTATTTTTTCTGCACATCCTGTAAACAATGATTTCTCCCCACATGTTCAATCTTCAGTTATCTTTTCTTATTCTGAAGCTCTGAGGTGTTTCATGCATGCCTGTGGCTGGAAAAGCCATTTCTGTGCTATTGACTCTTAACATCAATGTCTTTACCCCTGACCTCACTCTTGAGTCCCAGATCTGCTTACAATTCCCCATTGGTCATCACCATCTGTTGTTTTTAAAACATTCCAAGTTTAAAAAGTTTTTTTTGAAAAGCAAAAAAAACAACAACAAAAAAAAAACAAAACTTTAGTATGGTTTACAGCTTCCTCCAGTCTTTATTAGTAACTTAATGATCTATTTTACCCTCAAGCTAAAGACTTTGAGAGACCCTTAAAGTTTTCCTTGCTAGTCACAAGTTCATCAGGAACTCTGAAGATAGGGCCCAAGCCCTCAAGAGGATTTGCATGCACACTAAAATGTGAGAATCCTTGGCCTCTAGGGTAAAGTCTGAAGTCCTTAACTTGACATGTAAAGTTCTTTACATTTGGCTTTAGTCTCTTGTTTTTTAACAGTACCTCCTTCTACTCCTGTATGCTTTCTAATATGCTGAATTTCTTACTACTTCTGGAATTTGCCAGGGATAATGTAGTATTGTCTGAACAAGTATTGTGTCATCTAGGTAAAAATACAAGCCCAGAGTAGGGCTGCGATGTAATACAATAATACAAAGTTCAAACTTTGGAGCCTGATAAACATATGTTCTAATTTGCCTATTTATTATCTGCCTGTGAGAACTTGTGCACAATTTAAAATCTTGTTCTTCAGATATCTCATCTGTAAAATGGGGATATCAGCATCCACATCACAGAGATGCTAAGAGGATCAAATAAGATACTGATTATAAACTTACTAGCACAGTGCCTATCTTCCTTCTTCTACTTTTCTTGTGCTTCAAGGATTCTGTTAACAATCTTATACAGAAGCTATGATAGCACAGATGCTAATGACTTAACTAGTAATGGGCTTACCCTCAGCATTAGTATTTTTTGAAAAATCATTGACTTGCTTTCAGTCTCCAAGATTTTCTCAACTAGTCTCTTATAACACTCATGCATTAAGCAAAATGATTGGAAAATAAAGACATCAGCAAACTACAACGAGTGCATGGATTTCCTTTAAATACACACCAAATATCATTTTATGTAAGGAGCAAAGGTGTACGACATCTAGTCAATATAAATTTTGTGCTTTCTGAAATTAGTGCTATAAGCAAATGCAGATTTTCCTTTAAAAGTGTCCATGTTACAGGGATTTAAGAATTTCATCAACATGTATGGCCTGCTCCTCAAGAAATTTATTAGCAGTATATAGACTAAAATTTGTACTGATGCTACCAAGATTTTCCCTATTCATTTTATGAATGATCATGACTTAAAATTCTAGGATAACTAGAAAGAAGTTGGGCTTATCAATCAACTTAAAGTTTCAAACCAAAAAATGACTTCAAAAAACTTAAACTCTTACAGAAGGTATTAATACTATGCTATTTCAGACTGTAGGTGCTGTTATAATCAGATATAACACAAAGTTTTTTTTAATCCTGTAAACATCAATGAAAATACTTTTGTGAATACTCTGAGATTATTCATTTCTTCCAAATTGAGGCCAGTATAGAAGAAATATTATGGAAACACATTTTCCAATGAACCTGGGCTTGGACCATTGAAATTTACTGAGGGAACATATATCTCTGAGTCACATCCCTTTTATGCGCTCCAGCAGAGACTTCATACAGTCTCTGGATCTGTAGCCTAGTAAATTCAGTGAAGCAGCCAATTTGCTCAAACTTTCAACCATGTATTCACATAATCATTCTTTATTCCAGTAAACAAATAATTATTAAATACCTGTGTGCCAGGTCCAGTTCCAGGCACTGGAGGGAGACGGAGCTGTGAACAAAACAATGCCCCTTGCTGAAGAAACATATCAAGATGTAGCAGGTCAGATAAGTGAAAAGTGCTATGGAGAAGGTATATGGAAAAGAGGAATACCAAGAGTGAGGGGGAAGAACTTACTAGCACATAAATATGCTGTGAATGAATGATTGGTCAGAGAAAGCCTGCCTATAAAGGTGACGTTTCTTCTGTGACATAAAGAAAATTGAAGGGGGCCATGCAAATATATGGAGGAAAAGTATTTTAGGCAGAGTAATGAAGGCACATGCCCAAAGATGAGGATATGCATAACATTTGGGAAAAACCAACAGGCCAATATAGATGGAGAATAATGAGAGATGGGAAAAATATTAAAAGTTAAGGTCAGAGGCTGGGTGAAGTGGCTCACACCTATAATTCCAGTACTTTGGGAGGCTGAGATGGGCAATCACTTGAGGCCAGGAGTTCAAGACCAGCCTGGCCAACATAGGAAAAACCCCATTTTTACTGAAAATGAAAAAAAAAAGAATTGATCTTGGTGGTACATGCCTATAATCCCAGCTACTTGGGAGGCTGAGGCACGAGAATTACTTGAATCCAGGAAGCAGAGGTTGCAGTGAGCCAAGATTGTGTCACTGCACTCCAGCCTGGACGACAGGGGAAGACTCTGTCTCCAACAAACAAACAAACAAATAAAACAGATGACATTATTTTTAAAAAGTGTAGATCAGAGATGTAGTAGAGGCCAGATTATAAGACATTTGAAGAACATTATAAGGATGTGATTTTAAAATCTCACAATGTGCAATCTTAATAGTGGAACAGTGAATAGCAATGGCAGAAGCTGGGAGATTTCTTGGAGTTTCTGCATAAATCCAGGTGAGAGGTGATGGGAGCTTAGACTAGTATGGTAGAGTTTTGTATAGTGATGAGGGTGTGACATGCTGAGTATATTTTGAAGTTAGAGCTGAAGGGATTTGTTGATGGATTGAACATGGGGTGCTTAAAAACTGGAAATGCATAGTTTCCACATGAAGACTGAGAAGCATGGGCTTGTCAGAATGAAGAATCATGAACATGTTTACTTACAAGTTGGTAATTGGTCTACAAGAGCTGAGCTAGAATCAATGCCAGTTCAGAGCAATGTTTCACCTCCAGAGATCTCTGTTACCTGAAAGGTAACAGAATAAATTAAAGGAAGTATGAAAAACAATCCTAGTAGCATGTTTTTACTGAAGACAAATGTTAAAATTTTGTTGTTCATAGTCTCACATTTGTTGATTCATTTCAGCTTCATAATTATCACTTTACTAATGTATTTCATTGATTGCATCTGGTTCCTCTTATTCACCTTTTCTCTCCCTCTTATGCAAGGTTGTTCCTTAGCTCCATGTCTATTACTTTGTATTTGAAGACTTCAGACTGCTTCCTTATATCTTGCCCTGTTCTTTACTATCCTTAGTTCTACATGACTTGGCAACCTATATAATTATGAACATGACATGACTGTTTGGGTCTATGTGGTTTTATATTGTGCTGCTTTTAGATTATCAAATTAGTAAATTACATAATCAGGATTAGAGTTAGCGAAAAATAACCTTTTTCACAAGGTCAAGAGATTGAGACCATCCTGGCCAACATGGTGAAACCCCGTCTCTACTAAAAATACAAAAATTAGCTGGGCCTGGTGGTGAGCGCCTGTAGTCCCAGCTACTCAAGAGGCTGAGGCAGGAGAATCACTTGAACCCAGGAGGCGGATGTTGCAGTGAGCTGAGATCGTGCCACTGCACTCCAGCCTGGCAACAAAGTGAAACTCTGTCTCAAAAAATAATAATGATAATAATAGTAATGTATTTTTCTGTTCATTTGGTAGGAGGAGCCAAATCATCTTCCTTTCAAAATGTTTTGTATTCACCCACTTCCTATAAAATAACTAATAATTAATTCTAACTTTAGTAACACAATAACCAACTCCATTGTGACTTTTATTTTTTCTTTCTTTTGCAAAGATATTGTTAACAAATACTTGTTTTAGTTATATTAGATGTTAAGAAATGGTGGAAAAAGCTTGTTTTCATAATCAATTTTTACATTAATTATATTGATCATGCTGCTATAGTTTTTAATGCATTGTCTGTCTTTGAAGTGGTCAATGGTTTCTTTTTTCTTTTTTCTTTTTCTTTTTTTTTTTTCTTGAGAGCTTTGGTTTAACAAGATGAAACTCAGCATAGACTTTATGTAATGCACCATGAGAGCACATTAGTGAAACCACCCAAAAGAAATAGCATTTACTCACTGGGACCCATTAAAATGTTTGAGAGATTCTCTGTTATGTTTACATTTAATTAATAGTCCTTTTAAAGAGCAGGTGTGATGACATTGCTAACCAGCTTGGTTGGAAATCTCTTGGGATATACCTTTGCACAAAAACCAGACAGGCGCTCCATCACTCTTGCCTCAAAATAAGAGAAAGAAACTCTCTGAGGTGTGATAAACCCTGAGGGCAATATTTATGAAACTTCATTTCAGATTGAAAGATTACTAACTTTTCTAATTAGGATTTTTAGTGTTTTTATTTCCTCAATCATAAGAATAATGTTTCCCTTCAATTTTAAGATTGACAAAAGTAAATCCCAGAGAGCAAAATCTTCTTAACCAAAGGGATCATTTTCTTATCCATTAATTTGCCCCAAGAAAGATAAATTCTTTCTTTTATGTGATCATTGTTTTTAAGTTTAAGACAAATTCTAAAGCACTAAGTTAATATTAAAAAATTCACCTCATTTTTTTCACTCTTTCTGGTATTTTTATTTGCCCTGAAAAAGATTAACTTAGAGTTAATTTTTGACCCTACCCTTTTACTCTCTTTTTATATCATTTTATCGAATGTTCTCTCTTAACTAAATGCATTTAGATAATAATTATTTAAGTACAGTATGATAAATAATTTCACATCTGAGATCATGTTCACTGTAATTAACATTGTATAAATGAAGCTCTGTGTAGATTTTCCATTCACCTTGTTTTTTTTTTTTCTTTTTCATCCAATGTTTATGTAAAGTGTAGAATTCACAGAGATGCAACCTTTCAAATTATGACTAACTGCTTAGAAGATTATATAACTCTTTTTGGGGAATCAAGTCTTTTAAAAATGAACTATAAATGACCTATTAAGCCAAGTAGAGGACTATGATGAGTGCTGTAAGCACAAGGAGCAAGCATTACATACTCAGTTTGAGTCTTCTGGGAACTTAGAAACTTCCAGAGAGAAAGAACAGGAACATAAAAAATATACATGATAACAAAAACACCAGAGACATAGAGGGAGAGGAAAACACCTTGTTTGCTGTATTTCTATAGAGCTGGAAATTAAAGTGCTAGAAAATAACCTCATATCAACTGGATCAATGCACTAATTAGACTTCAGAAACATGAAAAGATCCATTACAAAACATTATCTACCAGGTGCATCTTGTCAAGAGGATTCTAGTTTTGTTGTTTTAGAACATACAACTTATGATTATCTGAAGTTGTTACTTGAAAGGCTCAATACTTGTTAATGAATTATATTGTTTTACAGAAAAGGAAATCAATCTTTTAGAAATATCTAAAATTCAAACTTCTGAAACAGGTATCATAAAGTGCTGCCCATTCTTACTTTCCCACCTCCTGCCTTCATCTAAAATGAGGTTTTTCATCTAAAATTTTATGAGGAAGAATTCATCGTAGTTACTTTTTAAAGAGTCTCTCTTTTCTTCGGGGTAATTCTAGTTGCTTTAATAAACTTTAAATTGGTTAAAATTTTTCAATGTTTCAATCATTCTCTTTCTGGGCCTCTTATGTTCATAGTTCTGTTTATCACATCTTGTAAAACTTTTCACTCTTTGGTTTCTCTTTTACTGCACCCTCTTGGTTCTTCTTGTTCATCTCTCATTTCATCTACTTCAAAGTTTTCTCCTCTACCTGTCCTAGTGATGTGCAGGTAAATATTTTTATAAACTGGTTCTCCAAGGAAAATAAAAAATGTGTACTTATATCATTTACTATAAATTTTACTGATATTAAGGATATATGGCACACAATTTACAAATAATAAAATATTACAGCTTTTTATTGAACATTCTGTATATCAAATTGTTTCTCAAAGAATGCTTTTTTTGAACTTTGCCAAACTTTTGCATGTATAGGCAACCTATTTTTGCAGCTAATAAGCAATTATAGTTTTAACATGAAGATTGCTTGGTATTTATGTTAATCAGTGAAATAAAAAAGAAATGAAGAAGCTATATGTCAGAACTTTACTCATTCATCAGTGATGTAAGCAATTATTTGCAAATCAAAAAACAGAATTTCAATAATGAAAGGATTTTTTAAAATTTTTGTGCTATTCAGTGTAATGGCTACAAACGCAATACACCTTGACTGTTTATCTGTTTTATTAGCATTTCCTCCATCACCTTCTTAATTCTACTCTAGAAAATCAAGAAGCTCTGTTTGTAATGCTTGGAGATTTTTGTAGTGTAAAGATTCCCACCATCATTGATTTCTAACTACTGATGTGAAGTTGCTAAATGCGGAGTTAAGAAGAGATTCACAGTAGCTCAACAGTGTGACATACTTCCACCATCCAGATAGAATAGGCCAGATAGAATAGACCAGCATCCAGAAAGAAGAGTTGCACAGTAGTCCAATAGTACAGCATATTACTACTGTCCAGAGAGAATAATCCAGAGAGAATAGACCACCGTCCAGAAAGAAGAGATGCACAATAGCCCAACAGTATGTCCTACTTCTGCCGTTCAAACAGAATAGACAAATATTGCCCAAAGAGCATAAATAATAATAAAATACAGTAAAATAACTAGGAAGTGATATGTCTTACCTTTCCTTAAAGTAAGTTATAGAATTCTAAGTTTATGTAGTCAAATATTTAATAATGGCTGCTTTTAACAACAGACTAGCAGGAATTTCTGACAGTTTAACAATGAGCATTGGTGTGGTCTGCTTTCAGCACACCATTGAATTCTCTCCCTTAATACTGTTGTTTCAGAATGTTTCGGAGTTGGCCCTTTTTCCGCCTCACCCTAAATACTCTTTTTGTATGGCCTCAAAAACTGTTCTGACTTCAGCAGATACATCTATGCTAATTATTACCAAGTATTCTTTTCTAGACAGGTTTTTCCCATTTCAGGTTCCCACCCCCGTTTTTAAAATCTATAGGATATCTGTATTTAAACATTTCATAGGCGTCTCAGAATCATTACCTGCCAAGTCAGCCCCTCCTCCTGTGGTTTTCAATTCACTGCTAACATCCACCTGGTAGTCCTGGGCTCCTTCCTTTCTCCTACATTCGATATCCAATCAGTCACCAAATCCTGCTGATTTTATCTGCCACATATGTCTTGAATCTGTTACAACTTTAGTTCCTAATGAATCTTTCCCTCCAGACAGGGATACTGGACCAGAATCCAAATGATTTTCTGGGTATGAAACTTTCTTTACCCCTACTCCTCTCTATTCACCTCTTTCAACTTATCCTCCCACGTACTGTGAAGACATCTATTTACGTTGCAATTTGCATATCTTGTTCCCTGCCTATAACCCTTTACTTACTCCTCAACCTGTATAGGATATAAGCCAAACTCCCTAAAGTAAAGGCCAATGCTTTCCATAATCTGACCAATTTTTCTAAGCTCATCTCTCACCCTTGCCTCTTGTGTACATTCTGCTTGCATCACAATTCTATACTGGTTTAAATTTCTATGCATAACAATTTTTGCTGCCCTCTTGGCCTGGAATTCCACCCAAACTCTTTTTTACTAATATTTTGATTCAACCCAGGCTCCATCTCTTCTAGGAAGCCTCTACTGATCTTTCTCAAGAAATAAGCCAGGTGAGATTGATTTCTTCCATGCTATCAAAATGAACCCTGACTATCTGTCACTTTAGTTGCCATATCTTGTTATAGTCATTTATTTCTGTTTTTATCTACCTAACCAAAACCTAACATAAATTCCCTGAGGAAAGGAAATCATGTACAGAGGTGAATACATAGAAGATATATAACAAGGGTTTGATGGACAAAAGAATGAGTTAATGAATGAATAAACCTAACCATTTTTAAGTACAATTTTCCGTTTTTTGTAGCAGTATATTTTATACATGAAATTTTAAAGTCAGATTTGTTTTTAACTTACAATACTTGAAACAGTTTCATCTGGATCTTCTAATCAAGATGAGTTTCTTTTGTACTTAATTTCGGGACTCCACTAATTTTCTCAATATTGTTTAGAAAGGTGTATTTCAGAGGGTTTTTATCATAGAGGAGTGGAAGTATCTAAAAGTATAGACTAGAAAAATTTATCTGTCAGAAAAGAATATCCTAAAGTTCATTTCATCTTCAGATTTTAGTTCATTCATTCATTCACACATCAAGTGAAAGTGGTTTAAAGACTGTGGAGGAGACTGAAGAGAAATTGTGGATTACAGAAGATAAGAATACATTGTAAGCTAAAACTAACTAACAAGTATTAACAAAACATCATGCAAAGTTAGAAGATGAAGGAAGACAGCATACAAATTAAATCTATCTGAAACGCAAGTATAGGTGTTGAAATTATTTGGTTGAGGGAATATCACAGAAAACAGTTTGCATTAAATAATGTATTAAAAATTTTATTTATTCTGAATATCAAGATTTAACATGCATGTCTTTCTTGTCAGGTTGTGTACAGAGGTTCTCATGCTGCCAAGTTAACATAGAGTCAGGGAAAGGAAAAATCTGGTGGAACATCAGGAAAACCTGCTACAAGATTGTTGAACACAGTTGGTTTGAAAGCTTCATCGTCCTCATGATCCTGCTCAGCAGTGGTGCCCTGGTAAATGATCTGACACCTAAGTCAATATATTGATTAAGTCAATATTCTTTAAAATGAGCTAAAAGACAAAAATATCATGGCAAGTTGTTTTACCTAGAATTATTCCCTATGATTACTGCCAATGACAAAATTTTACTTGAGCTCAGTAAATAGTTACTGAGCACTCCTACATGCATTATCCTTGCTGCCCCGAATGCTGTTGTCCAAAGGACCACCCGGATGGCTATAATAGAAAAGAGAATTTTACTGGCAATATCAGTTTGCAAAACAGGGAGAGAGTCTCTGGCGTAAACTGAAAGCACTTTCTCTGTAGAACAAAGAGAGAAGGTTAGAGGTTTTATTAAAATGGGAAAATGTTATGTATTGCTCTTTGAGAAAGTTCATTGGCCCTAGTAGGGATCTGGGGAGCTGGTAAGCTCCAACTGGCGAGCAACAGTGGTTGGCACAATTAGTCCTAGAGTGTAACAAGTTTCCCCAGAAGCTATAGATAAAACTAATTTCAAGTTACAACAAGCAGCTTCAACAGTCAGTCTTGCAGAGAATTACAATTCTTGGAGTAATGTTTTGTACCCTGAGAGCTTTTGCCCCTGCCTTCTTGACTCTTAGTTGACTGTTAGTTGAGTAGGACAAGAATGACCCAATTTGTATGATCAACTTTCACAATGCAAAGATAAATGAGATCCAGGTACTGTTTATTCTTAAGGAGCTAAGAGCAATGGAGAAGAAGAATACAAATGAGTAACTGTTGAGCTTGGATGTGTTTGTAAGTGAAGTGTAAATGTGACAAAGTTCCGTAGCAAGGAGAACAACTGTCTGCTTGCAATTTCAGAAACGTAAATGGTGCTTTTCAGGGTCTAGAAAGACGAATAGGAATTTTCTAGTTAGGCAAGGCAGGCTGAGGGGAACAAGTGTACAATGGTAAGGAGGCATAAAACAGCATCAGATGTTCAGGAAATGAAAAACTGCTGAAATGCAAGTGTGGTGGGAAGCAGAACAAGTACAGGTGGCCAGAGATACTATGAGAAAGCAAGGTCAGCTGGTGAAGCATCTTGTGTGTTATAAAAAGGGAAAACAGATGGTAGTTTTAGGATAAAAGTAGGACAAGTTTCTCATTCTTGTACACATACAAGCAGCTTCCATGAGAGTTGAAAGAGATCTAGTAGAATTACAAGCTTCCTGAACCTTTTTCTTGTCATTTTTTCCTGCTGACGCTAACAGAGATGAGCCATTGGAAGCCATTAGGAGCCCAGATCTAACTAGATATACCACTAGAAGTTTCATTATACTAAAAATAGAATACTCAAGAACTTTTAACTTGCCTCATAGACAGTCTTCATGAATTTGGACTTCGATTTTACTGTACTTATATGCTAATAGGTTGACCTGATACTGTTTCGTGGATGCTGGCAGAAGATATGAGGTGCTTGGGTCAGAGATAAAGGACTTTATTACTTATGCGTGGAAAGTAGCATGAGTTTCAATATGTTTCTGTTGATTCCCCCTTTATCCAGGTCTCATGGGGGCATTATATGAGCCTGAATGAGTGTGTACACATATAGTGGATTGATGTCACAGCTGAGGAACACTGAGCTTAGGGAACACATCCTTTTATACCAAGCAACATAAGCAACCCTGCTCTTTGTCCCAGAGACCCTACCTCATGTCTCAAGGTTGCTCACTGCAAACACAACCCTGAGGAGTGTCCTAGGTAAGGAGCAGGCAGAGCCTGGCATTCTTGGCACACTCCCCAACAACCTGCAGGGACCCACTGTGGCTTTCCTTTCCTAACAAGTCTCAACTCTCAGAAACAGAAAATGTGATCAGGAAAGCTCTATTTTCCTTATCTGGAGTCGTCCAAGTAGAAATCTTGATAGTGTCTACCATACAATGTATTCCTAGTAACTAAGGAAGTTTATCCCATGCTTACTCACATATGTGACTGAGAATTTCAGAGAGGAGATTACAAAAAAATCAAAGAAAAGTTTGGAGTAATTCCTTGTTCAAAATGTCTAAAACAGAGGAAGACATTTGGGGAGGGCATTCTCAAAACTGTATTTTAAATAAATCATATGAGGAAGTAAAGGGAAAGATATTTCAAGAAGCTGGTGTTTGTACTTAGAGAGGTTGCCAATTAAACTAGATTTTTTAAAAGTATAGCAAATCCCCATGACACGTGTTTACCTATGTAAGAAACCTTCACATGTACCCTCAAACCTAAAAAAAAAAGTTAAAAAGAAGTAATAGTTCTCATTTAGCTTATATTCATTGTGTTTCAGAATCTTCTTTTAGATTTTCTCATTTAATTTTCAAACAACCCTGCGAGATTATGATATTTTGCTTATTTTACCAATGATGAAGCTGGGTACAGTTTCAAAAGTTGCTTAATGTCCCAAAGCTAGTAAATGAAAGAGCTATCACTGAATTGACATCTAAAGTCAAAGTCACCATATCTTTTCACTGTGTTGCGGCTCCTCAGAAAGAAGAGTATACACAAAATGGAAATAAATGAGTGGTAACTGAATTTAGTAACAGTAAAGTGTAAGTCCTAAATCAGATAGAGCTCACATAAGGTCATTCTTGCCTCCTTGCTCCTACATCTACAAAATTGGTTCTGGAAGCTAGAACCCCTGTGGGCTGAATTCTAATTCCTGCTCTGGGACCAGTCAGAGAGAGGTTCTCATCATCAAGACTTCCTGTGGCTCTGCTCTGACCCTCTACACCAGTTCTAGAAATAGGCTTCTTTTTCCTTGTGACTAAGCCCCTTCCTTGTCTTTGTATTTCAAGGACTGAGTCATTGCCATAGTTTCAGTTTAGATGGCTTGCCTGATTCCTCTAGAACTTGGGGGTGGAGTGGCAGGGAGGAAAATCCTGAGGGCTAGAAGCCTCCCTCTGCACTTCAATTCCATTGAATTTCAGAACCTCTGCCAACTGCTGGGACCTTCTTTTTGCATCTTAGTAGGTCCGTTCAGTCTTTCTGCCCCAACTTGTCTCTTTTCTTCTATATTGATACCAACAGTTTCCCAAAACTGCTAAGGATAATTTTAGAGTATTGGTAGCAGAACGTAGAATAAGAAGAATCTGAATGGCACAAGTTCATGACTGTAGACAGGTAATAAATATAATATTAACCACGAAGGATACAGGTCTTTGACTTTCATTTTATCCAACAGGGTTAATAGTGTTTTGATCTGAAAGAGAAAGTTCTAACGCTTTTGACCTGTTGAGATCAGCAATCATTTTCAGTGTCTCAATGAGCCTTTCTTTTTTTTTTTTTTTTTCCGACAGAGTCTCGCTCTGTCGCCCAGGCTAGAGTGCAGGGGTGTGATCTTGGCTCACTGCAACAATGAGCCCAATTTTTCAGTCCATTCAAATTCTTTGTCAAGGGACATGTGGCTGAAGTCTATAGTCAAAGTCACTCTATCCTTTCACTGTGTTGTGGCTCCTCAGACAGAAGAGCATACACAAAATAGAAGTAAATGAGTGATAACCAAAATTAGTAACAGTAAAGCGTAAGCCCTAAATCAGATAAAACTCACCTAATGTTGTCACATAATATTGTTGTGTGTCACTTACTAAAATTTCTTGGAAAGCATAGGAAGTACCGCATTCATGGAGAGAATAGAACAGTGATTTTTAGAGCTGAAGCTTTGAAGGATAATATATGGATGAATAGTCAAAGAAAAAACATCCTCTGTGTTCTATAGGCCTATTAAGCTACTGCAGTCATTCATTTAGCAAATCTTTCCTTTCCTGCTGCTGTTATTAACATGGTGCTAGGCACTGGGATGCACAAGCATTTGAGAGCTGAAAGAGAGGCTCCACATCCTACTGGTAGGGAAAAAGGGGAATGTAGGATGTGAAAAGTTTATAACAGTGGCTGGCCATGGGATCATATCTTAAATTGTTAGGACTTATCCAATTTTAATGGAGAAAGAGGAGGAATCCGATGGAGGTGGAAATGATCAGGTGTCAGAGATCACGCGTCATTCTTTTGCACTTTCTCTTGACCTCTGAAGACCAGCAGCAGCACTGGTGAGAAGGCTAGAACTAACTTATGTGATAACTGTAAACCAGAAAAAATGTCAGCTGGCCCATGTCAATATTATGTTTCAGTGGTCTTAGCCTTAGAATTGTATTTTTCCTGGTTTTTTATGAATCATAAAGCTTAAGTTGTACATGATTGAAACTTGAATATTATTTCCACAGGCTTTTGAAGATATTTATATAGAAAGGAAAAAGACCATTAAGATTATCCTGGAGTATGCAGACAAGATCTTCACTTACGTCTTCATTCTGGAAATGCTTCTAAAATGGATAGCATATGGTTATAAAACATATTTCACCAATGCGTGGTGTTGGCTGGATTTCCTAATTGTTGATGTAGGTACTTTTGAGTACATTTTAAAAGAGGATTTATTCTTACTGTGTGTTGTGAAAAAACCTTCACCAGTATTGTATATTATCATATTTTAATTTTGTTAAGCTTCATATACTTTCAGGCTATAGGTTTATTCTTTTAGAAATATTAGCACAGCCAGTGGAAATATATCTGTGAGGAATATTAGAACAGAAATCATTCAACAAATGTAAATTATTTCTGTGACATTGTAACATTTATAATTGAGTTTTTTTATGTTTTCTGCAAAGGAGATGTGATTTTTTTTAAAAAAAATTATGATTTGAATGTCATTCCTGTTAAGAATAAAACAAAATTTAGAAGTGGGAGATGATAAAAGGGCAGAGACACAGATTAAAGAGAGGAAATGATGATTATTCACAATGTAAAATTGGAAGATAAGAGAGGATGAGGGGTATATCAAGTTGGCTGATATGTGAGATAAATTTTTCTAAAAATCATTATAAAAATACAAAGTTAACTTTGTATTTGGGGAGAGAGAAGTCATGAAATTTTAAAATATCTACTTCAGACCCAATTATAGGAAAAAACAAAATGAGACACAATTGTCTCTATCTCAAATATGCAACTTGCTCTTCATCTCCAGAATGGCAGTGGGGCAGAGGAGTAGGCATTATTGTTAATGTAACAATTTTAGATAATAAATTCAAAGAATTGTTGAATACTTGGATGATGGAAAATACATAATAATTCTTTAGTTTACATATTATTTTAACAAAGCAGAAATATTTTTACAGGCTTCTGATTGAGATGGAGAAGAAATCTTAAAACAGTCAGTGAGATCAAGGACTCTCAAATAGAAACTAACAGTACAATACCCACTATTATCATTTCATTGAATGTACTCTAATTATTTTATATTTTAATAATATAATTTAATAATATATATGACATATTTTGTATTAATTAAAATGGCTTTCTTACATTGTTTTATAACCTCAATCTCCCAGTTCTTACTTTTCTCAGAATGATATGTTCTTTATCTTTTACTAATTCTTCTAGATTTTCGGAAACCTAACCTTTGTGTTTAGGGAAGAAACATCCTATAATCAGTCATACTTTTTAGAGATTTGTTTTCCATATGATGCCTGACATAATTAGAGGTCAACACGCAAATTTTTATATGCCAATAAGTGCTTTAAAATTTAACTAAGGGTTTGCATTATCGAGCTTTTAAGAAAAGTTGAATTCATACAGCATCATACATGGATTAGAAAATCACAAGTAAGCATGATCATAAATAGTAAAATCTGACTGCAAAATGCTACCAAATTAGCCATATTTACTGAAAAGTTCAATTTCTCAACTGTTATTCAAAGCTTCATAAACTTTTGGCTTCTGGCCAGGCGTGGTGGCTCACGCCTGTAATCCCAGCACTTTGAGAGGCCGAGGCGGGTGGATCACCTGAGGTCACGACTTTGAGACTAGCCTGGCCAATATGGTGAAACCCCGTCTCTACTAAAAAATACAAAAAATCAGCCAGACATGGTGGCAGGTGCCTGTAATCCCAGCTACTCAGGAGGCTGAGGCAGGAGAATCGCTTGAACCCAGTAGGCAGAGGTTTCAGTGAGCCAAGATCGTGCCACTGCACTCCAGCTTGGGTGACAGGGTGAGACTCCATCTCAAAAAAAATAGTAATAATAACTTTTGTTTTCTTAATCACACAACATATTAAATGTTAAAAACAATAACTTTTTTCTATAATATGTAACATGAACAAATTTTTAACGTAGCTATATATTACACCTTATATGTGTTATCTTGGGTTTCCGCTACGAGAATTCTAACTTTTGATATAGTAATGATTTCTTGTTGTTTTTCAATTAATCATTCATATATCAAGTTATCAGTTACTGCCTAGAAAATGAAAAATGATAAAATGGGTATTTTTGTAATATAGCAGTTTTGAAGAAAGGCTGCCCCAAATAAGAAGAAATTATAGAAGGAATGTAGATTTTCTTTTCTCTTAAACTGTAAATATGACAGGGCCTCTCTCTTAAAAAATTATACAATATTTTAGATGTTATAAAATCTTTAAAATATTATCATAAATATACTCATTTTCATCATTCAGTGTAAGAAATGAAGGTTTACAAGTAAAATTGAACTTATTTTAAATTAAGAGATATGGCTGTTTAATGGAAATTGTTTTATATTTGAAAATTTAAAGTGATGATTCTCAATGAGTATAACCTCCTGTTCAGGGGTATGTAATGTGCAGAAATCAGGGAGATAAACAACTCCAATTTGAAATATTATTTAATATTTTGGAAACGAACAAATATAATGCAAAGCACAGAGAGTAAAGCTCCACACAATATTCTTGCTGATAAAGATGCAAATATCAGGATGCAGATTTGGGGGAGTGGCTGATTTTTTTTTTTTTTCCTGAAAAGTATAGAAACTTATCTGCAGCAGTTGTTCTTGAATCATAGTCTCAAAACTGAAAACATTGGCATATGTAAGTGAGAACTCATAAGAGATGCAAATTCTGCCCCCAATCCCAAGACCTACTGAATCAGAAACTCTGGGGTTGAATGTGGCAAATCGTTGTAACAAGCTCTACAGATGATTCTGTTGTATATTCAGATTTCAGAACTGCTTATATTATTTGCTACGCAGAGAATGGACTCGTCTGATTTCTGCAGGCTTCTGGGTTATTTGAAACTTACTTGATTAAACAGTGTTCATCAGTACAGGCATATATTTATATATATACATGTGTGTTTATAGAAAGATATGAATATATATGCATATATATTCTCAGTTACAAACTATACCATAATCTTCTTAATAATATGCATATATTCCGTGTCATAAAACTCACTTAACAGTGGCTTGGAGAACAGACCTATTAGTATTTTAGGGGCTGTATCAATTATAACAGACCAGTCTTAGTCTACCTTTTATTGCTGTAACTGAATACCTGAGATTGGTTATTCAATAAAGAAATTTATTTCTTAAAGTTCTGGAAGCTGGGAAGTCTAAGGTGAAGGGTCCACATCTGGTGAGAACTTTCTTGCTGGTGGGCACACTGGAGAGTCCCAAGGCAGCTCATGGCATCACATGGCGAGGGGTGTTCACTGAGAGCCAAACTGGGTTTTCTAATAAACCCACTCTTGTGATATCTAACTCACTCCCATGATAACCCATTAAGCCCTTACTCTATATTCCATTCATGAAGGTAGAGCCTTCATGACCTCATCACCGTTTAAAGGCTCTGCCTCTTAATACTGTTATATTGGGAATTAAGTTTCAACATGAGTTTCAGAAGAGACAAACATTCAAACTACAGCAAAACATTAAAAACATTTTTTTTTTCTGATTAAAGAGGGAGCATACATATTTGCAAGTGTTCTTAAGTGGAAAATAACGGATATGAATGACTGGGCAAATTTAAGAGTGGCATGAGGAGCAATTTATTCTGCTAAATACATAGCTTTAGGAATTAAAAAAAGCCATGTTACATTTAGTGAGACATTTGGAAATACTACATGAGGATGAGCACTTTCAAACACCTCCTGCTTCATAAATCAGTTTACCTGTCTCTGATGGTAACGGCAATGAACTTTTTGTGAACAATGACTTTTTCTACTCCTGAAACAGAGAAATATATAAAGTTGGCTCTCATGTGTTCCTATTCTTCCCTTGAAAACTTGAATCTCTCAGTCACTAACTTATTCGTAATGAAGAACTGCATTCCAGACATTTTTCTTAGACATCGTCTGCTGCTACACAGGATGTGAGGCAAATGAATATTTTCCATGGAACTAATTCAGAGAGTAAATGCATTTATAGATCCAGATCTAAGGTCATTGAGGAGCTCACTGCTGTGTAACTGAAATGTGTATAGATTTTATTGCTGTTCATGTTCTTTCTTAAGATAATTTATGATAAGAACTCAAATTTCTTTTGGATACTGGTTATGGTAATTGTGGCTGATCTATCTAACATGATGAAGCTCTTATTATATCTATATTGATTGTGAAGCCAATGAGATCAGCTACTCGCATTCTCTCTTCAGTACAATTATGATTTTTCTCCCATGAAAAGCTATTTAGTAGATCTTTGGTGCTAATCCTTAGAAATTGTAGGGCAGAAGCAATCTCGTTGAGAATTTGCCCCAACTCAAAATCATGAGTCTTCAAAATGTTTTTTAATAAGATTTATACTAAGACATAGATTTAGTTGAGTGAATACCACACTTTTAGGGCTTAGCTTCAGAATCACACACTTCATTTTGACCTGAGTTTTATAATTAAAATGTTCACCATTGTTCTAATTAAATTTTTAGATTTAATAAGCAATTACAAAACAATTGATTACAAAAGTGTGAAAAGCATATGCATGATTTCTATTCAAACAGAATAAACAACTTACTTTGCTTACATTATTGCTTCTTATTTTGGTTAACCTTCTTTTAAATCTGTTTCCTTACAGAAACATCCACCTTACCCTATTTTTAGGCATTGACTACACAACTCCATGTATACAATCTTACTGTTCCTGTTGAGTTACTTTTAGTGAGTTTCAAAATTGACTTTTTCCTTTTATGCTTCATCATTTTATTGACACAATTAATGAAAATGTTATTTTTATAGGTCTCTTTGGTTACTTTAGTGGCAAACACTCTTGGCTACTCAGATCTCGGCCCCATTAAATCCCTTCGGACCCTGAGAGCTTTAAGACCTCTAAGAGCCTTATCTAGATTTGAAGGAATGAGGGTAAGAAAATACTAAACTTTATAATATTCTTATTTTTTAATGGGGTTTAAAATATAAAAACAATGGGTATGTAGAAATTATGAGTTATTTCTATTTACATAAATACCTGGGCTGTTTATGTATGTGTGTGTACATACATATACATATATACATATGGCATATATATGCATATTATATATACCAATAGTATATATATGCATATTACATATACTAATAGTATATATGCATATTATATATACTAATGGTATATATGCATACTAATATATAAATACTAATTATAGCATTAATTAAATAGTATATTACAAAAATAGTATAATACTCATTAGTATATACTGGTATAGTACTAAAAATAGTATAATACTCATTAGTATATACTATTATATATTAATATATACAGAATATGAAATACTATATATAAATATGCATATATAGTATATGTATGTATAGTATTTCATTTACTGTACATATTAGTATATATATGCATCCTCTCTATATATACACACACAGTATTTCAGTGCATATTGTTTAACAAGGGAATAAGTTAATCGCAGTAATCCTGCCTTTATCAAATATTGTCAAACAATAGAATGATCCAAATGAGTGACTTTTTCCATATTAAATGGAAATCCCTGTGCTAGGAAGTCCAAGTGAAAGGGGAAACTATTAGTCCTAACATCATCTCTCATACATAAGTAGTCAAAGACCTACTTATATCAGGTGTTCAAATAATATTTGTTTAAGGAACTACCTGGGTAAGGAGCATTAGAAAAGATAGGTAAGTGAGACAGCATCAGCCATCACATTTAATTTCACCTTTAAAATAACATTGCAAAGTAAGTGGAATTATAACTAAATTATATTTGAGAAAACTAAAGCTCAGAGAGTTTACTTAATTTGCACTTAGGCTGCAGAGTGCCTGAAAAGACACTCAATTAGCAGAGACAAACAAGTTATAATGAATAACTACCACCATAACCTAGCTTTAAGGATTGTATTAAACCAGCAACTTTGTAACACACATGGAGGACAACAACTTTATTTTCTGTAATTAGTCCATATCCTCATGTGTTTGTACTCTTCTAAAATTTCTTCTCCAGATTTATACCTGTTATTTTATGCCTCTCTTCTGGAATCCTTCCCCTGCCCTGCCCCAACCCTAACCCGTCTGTATATCAGACAAACACCTATCTGTCCTTTAAGGCTCAATTTAAAGTTGCCTTGTCTGTCCACCAGCAGACATAACTGGATATTCTCTCTCTGTTCAGACACCTAAAATCCTCATTGTATTGTATTTTACTTATTTGTTTACTTAACTGCCTCCGTACCTTACCATCTCTGAGCAATTTAACATGGAGATTAGTCCAGCTTACTGATACTTTAAGTGTGGTTTACTGACCAGCTATTAGCATTATCTACAAACTTATTAAAAAGACGAGCGGATCATGAGGTCAGGAGTTCGAGACCAGCCTGGCCAATATGCTGAAACCCCATCTGTACTAAAAATACAAAATCACCTGGGCATAGTGGTGCTCACCTGTAGTCCCAGCTACTAGGGAGGCTGAGGCAGAAGAATCGCTTGAACCCAGGAGGCGGAGGTTGCAGTGAGCCGAGATCATGCAACTGCACTCCAGCCTGGGCAACAGAGCAAGACTCTGTATCAAAAAAAAAAAAGCAAATTCTTGGATCTCACCCCAGACCTACTGAGTCAGAAACTCCAGGATGGGGATAAGAAATTTGGGTTTTAACCAGCCTCAAGTGAACATTAGAGATCTTTCAGCCTACCAAATCTTCACTGTTATCCCTACAAACCTAATTATGACTGCAATCTCTGCTATTTTAAGTATCCAGTGTATAATGGTTTCCAAGTATATAAGAAAGATCATGATTATACAAAAAAGTTCATAAGCACAATTCAAAAATATTCTATCTACAAGTTGAAAATTACAAGTTTCATTTTGTGCAGAAAGGTGGTATTAGAATTCATTGACATTAACTTAATTTTTTGAGCATCAATAGAATGTTACAATCTATCAGAACTTTCCCCTACAAAACCACTTCCTTCAGTGATTAAGCCAGCCCACTATTTAACTCTGTTTGCTCTTTGTTCTTTAACTGTATTACAGGTGAATTGGATGCAGGAGAATAGTTTAGTATATTTTGAGGGGCAAATGTCTATTTAGTTACATTTGTTAACCATGCAAAAAGAGACATACATTCATGCCGCAGGGCTATTTTGAAGGATAAATGAAATAATGAAATAATGCATTTGAGGCATATTGTGGTCAGCTTGTTTGAGTCCTTAGGCTCTTTAGCTTTCCCAACTGGCTTCTCATCAGACCAATAGGTGCCTGTCTTTCTCAGAGACCCATGATTCCATCATTACTCACATTTTTTAGAAAAACATTTTAAACACCAACTATGTGTCAGGTGTTGTGGTATAAAAAACACAGAGTACAGTGGTACATAGACCCCGGTCCCCAAAGAGTGAGTAGGGTCAATGGTTACAAGAGAGACAGACAGGGGCACATAATGATACAGGAATATACAGGAGGGAGTGGCTATCCAGGGAAGTCTGGGAAGACATCACAAGGTGGTGACATTTCAGACATTTCATGACTGAAGAGTAAACCCCAAATCATAGGCAGATAGGCATTCAAGGCAGTGATACCACATGGTAGAGAGGCACAGAATAGAGTGTGCAAGGTGTGCTTGGTCAGTGACTAGATGTATCAGTGTGCCTAGGTGATAAACATAGCAGGGGAGGGCAGCAGGAAATGAGCATGAAAAGGTAGGCTCTATTAAGAGCTGGCTACTTTGAACTTCATTCTTTATTCCTATTCCTCCTAATCTTTTCTGAGGTCACATAGACTATAAGAATCTGATGAAAATAAGAATGGTCTTTCCAGAAAGACAGCACAACCATAATGTTTGTTATATAATTTCATGCCCCCAGGGAACCTCTACAGGTCCATGAACTCCAAATAATCATTGCTCTGGACCAAAGGTCAACAAACCCCAGCCTGTAAGAAAATGTTCTTGGAACCCAGCCATACCAGTTTGTTTATGTATGACCTATGACTACCATGGCAGAGTTGAATAGTTGCAAAGGAGATAGAACCCACAAAGCCTAAAAATATTTATAAAAATGTTTGCAAACGTCCTCCCTAGATGATCTGATTATTAGTCAGAGATCCTTAGTATTTCTCTATTTTAAAGCATCTTGAGAACCTGCTTAATACATTGCAGAAAAGAAGGATCCCAATGCTCCTTCCCTAACAGGTTAATCTTTAACACATTTGTACTTGAATGGGAGCTCAAGCTGAAGTGTAAGATGACAGGTAGGTTTTGAAGGATTAAGTAAATGAGAATATCCGGAGAGTGTTAAATGCTACAGCAATTGCCCTGGAGGAAAACTGGAGTGGCAAGACAAACTGGTGGTCAATAGCAGTACAAATGCTGAAAAGCAGAAATAAAGAAAGGATTAAAGAAAAACTGTTCCTAATTTTTGCCTTAACCGAGGCCAGCACTATATATATTTAGTCAAAGGCTTACATATAAAGTATTTAGAGTAATAATAATAAATTTTAAAAGATTGCTCTTATTTCGTAGAACCAGCCAAATCTAAAGGATTCAAACCATTTAAAGATTCTCAATCCTTTTGTAGACAATGTCTCAAAAAAAGAGAATAAGAAAAGAAAATAATTAAATTAAATTAAAATGACATCCAGTCATAATTCCAGCTGACATACACCAATAGTTTCTCTATGGGGGCATCTTTAATGGTGGTAATAATAGGATCATGAACATTTAAATGTATATAAATATATATTTTTCACTTATGTTTATACATTTCTTTTTTTTCCAGAGTGTACAGATTTTACAGGTTTACCTTATCAATAACAGGTTTTGGTTTAATATTTTTATTTTACATTTATTTAAGCTATTATATTATCTTAGTTATTTTGTCTTATATTTTGCTAATAATTTTATTGTGTGATAATCATGTAATTTGTAAGCCTTGTGATCACAGAGTTCATGTCTTATTTTGTCTTGCTTGGCACACTGCTGAGTGTAGAGTAGGCATTTAATAAACATGAGTCAGTTGGTTGGTTTGATGTCTTAGATATTTAAGGGCGGCTTTTCTAGTTTGTTTATGTCTGCATGGCATTTCTTTCATGTTGGCTATTTAACATCTTACTAATCCTAATCATGCTTTTCTTTCTTTTGAATACTAGGTGGTTGTGAATGCACTCATAGGAGCAATTCCTTCCATCATGAATGTGCTACTTGTGTGTCTTATATTCTGGCTGATATTCAGCATCATGGGAGTAAATTTGTTTGCTGGCAAGTTCTACGAGTGTATTAACACCACAGATGGGTCACGGTTTCCTGCAACTCAAGTTCCAAATCGTTCCGAATGTTTTGCCCTTATGAATGTTAGTCAAAATGTGCGATGGAAAAACCTGAAAGTGAACTTTGATAATGTCGGACTTGGTTACCTATCTCTGCTTCAAGTTGTAAGTGTCCCCTTTCATGAATGCTTGGTATTTTAATAGATATTGGACGAAGGATATAAGTTATTCTTTAAATAGTCTATTAATTATAAATTGAAGATAAAATACTGTGTGGTTTTTAAAACAGTGCCAGTCTTGGCTGGGCACAGTGGCTCATGCCTGTAATCTCTTCACTTTGGGAGGCCAAGTTGGGCAGATCATGAGGTCAGGAGTTCGAGACCAGTCTGGCCAACATAGTGAAACCCCATCTCTACTAAAAATACAAAAAAATTAGCCAGGTGTGGTGGCAGGCGCCTGTAATCCTAGCTACTTAGGAGGCTGAGGCAGGAGAATCGCGTGAACTCGGGAAGCAGAGGTTGCAGTGGGCCAAGATCGCGCCACTGCACTCCAGCCTGGGCTACAGAGCGACACTGTCTCAAAAAAAAAAAAAAAAAAAAAGTGTTGGTCTTTCCTAGAACATGTTCCTACATGAATAAGAAGCATGGGTTCTGTTGCATTTGAGTTATTAATTTATAATTGACTGTTTGGTGTCATGTGGACTCCCATCTTGCATCATTCAAATATTGCTTCAAAAATGAACGTTTTTGGACTTCCTGCTTCACACTATGAAGGGATGAGAGGAACTTCCCACAGGCATGGAAAACCCTTTAAAAAATGGAGAAAAGATGTTTCCTGTCTTATTCATAAAATTTTCCTTCACCTTTAAAAAATAAAAGGTTATGTGCAAAATTCACAGGCAATTGTAACAATTTGGAAATAATTAACTAGGACTAAGATTTAGAATGTTACTTGGGAATATGTCCTATTTTTTAAAAAAAATCTTTATATTAAATGGACATGTTGAATACAGAAAAACTTACTAGTATTAATAATTGTGGTAACATTAAACAGACAAAACTATGTTTATGGCTATTTTAGAATATGAGCTTAACATTCAGATTCTATTAATGTTATTCTTAAAGGCAACGTTTAAGGGATGGACAATTATTATGTATGCAGCGGTGGATTCTGTTAATGTAAGTATTGATTATCTTAGCACTAAACTTTATTTTTAAAAGCTTCTTAGTTTATTTCAGTGATTTCCAAACTATAACTTCATGAAGCCCTTGGGACTCACACAGACAATGAAGAACATCCACATGATAGTAGCCTAGTGGTTGTGAGTACAGCAGTTGGAGATAGAGCCCGATTCAAATTCTAGCTGTACCACATCATCCAAGCTCTACAACTGACTTTGGGCAAATTACCTTACCTTCTTGAGACTTAGTTTATTTGTCTATAATTTAGTGAATCTATCATTTGTCTAATAAATGTCTATAATCATCCAATGCGTACTCCATAGTGTTGTGAGGACCCAACAAGAAAATAGAAGCAGAGCACTTAGTGCAGGCCGGCATTACTAAATGCTCAGTAAATATTCACTTATCAAAATAAAAATAAAATAATTTTAATGTATAGCTTTTACTCTTTTTACATTTTAAAACACCTTGGATGAGTTTATGTGGAATAACTTCCATGCTAAGAAACTTTAGTGATTACTCCGTAGGTAATATTTTTATAAAATCTAATAAAGACATATTTGGAATCAAATGAAAATACATGGCAAAATGTATATAAATATGATAATGTCTCATTTACAGTACTTTTGGAAATCATGGTATGTCACTTAGTTATTGAATTTTCCTACCAATATGAGCACAAATATGCATATGATTAAGCCCTTTGTAGTTATTTGAAGATTATATTATTTATTATATAAGTATGTAATAAATTAAATAATAAGTATGTAATGAATACATGTTGAATAAATTGTCAAGAGTGATTATGTTAAACCTCAACAATGCTATGGCTTCTTAAATCCTATGTTTACCTAGAATAGCACTGTTTGAATTACCTTGTCAAACCATGTGAAAAAGAAAATAATGAATGTTATTGTCCATATAATGCTAACTTTTGTAAATTTTATAGGTAGACAAGCAGCCCAAATATGAATATAGCCTCTACATGTATATTTATTTTGTCATCTTTATCATCTTTGGGTCATTCTTCACTTTGAACTTGTTCATTGGTGTCATCATAGATAATTTCAACCAACAGAAAAAGAAGATAAGTATTTCAAATATTTTTCATTACAATGAAAGCGATGAACAATTATTTTCCAAAAAAGATAATGTAAAGTTTAATTTGATATCAATTCATGATTAGTTTTATTAGAACTTCATTTGTTTTTCAAATAATTGACTAGTATACAATTACAAATATGCTTAATCTTATTCATTTTTGCACAGAGAACAATTTTCTAAATAATAGGTTCTGGCTAACTTATGATTTAGGTTAAACCCATAGGTTTCGAGCAATATATCAACTATTCTGTTTTTTCCAATGTTTCCTATAGAGGATTGAATAATTAAGAAAAATCAATACACTATTCAAAACACATTTTATAAGTAGTTATTTATTTTATTTTGTGTAATATATATTGGGGAGACCAATGTAAGATATGGTTCCTGAGCTCAAGGAGTTTATATCATAGCGGAATAAATAACACAGGTAATGAAAATTAAGACTTGTTGAATACTGTAATTTGGGCAATCTTCTGAAATTTTTAATTAATTAAACTTCACATCAACTGTATTAGTTTCTTTGACCTATGAGAACAGGATAATACAAACCTGAGGGCTTAAAACAAGAGAAATATATTCTCTCACACTTTTGGAGGTTAGAATTCCAAATTCAAAGTGTCAGCAGGTCCATGTTCTCTTTAAAGCCTCTAAGGAAGTATATCTTATTGCCTCTTCCAGCTTCTGGTAGCCCAGGTGTTTCTTGGTTTATGCCAACAGAACTCCAATCTCTCCCTTCATAGTGACATGCCATTTTCCCTCTGTGTGTCTTTCTCCTCTGCTAGTAAGGATGCCAGTCACACTGGATTAAGAGCCCACTCCACTCCAGTGTGACTTCATCTTAATTACATCTGCAATGACATTATTTTCAAATAAGGTCACATTCTGAAGTGCTAAGGGTTAGGACTTATATGTACCTTCTTAGGGCACACAATCCAACCCATAACATCAATCACAAAAGGTATTATTACAGAGTCTCTTTCATAAATGAGGAAAGGCACAGAGGTTAAGTGACTTACCCAAGGTCATATATCGAGTATGTGATGAAGGTTAGATAGAGTCAGTAGTAAATTCGATGTATCTTGTACTTTATTAAACTCTCTACTATGCTCTATCCCCAAATACTAAAATCATGATAAATACAATAAGAAAAATTAACAAGCACAAAAAATATATATGACAGTCAGAGTAAAAATAGATGCTGCTATAGAATGGTTTATGAAATATGTGACAATTGAGAAGGCTTTGGAAGGTGAGAAAGAAGACATGTAGCAACTGAGAGGCAAAAGAATGGCTAACCCACATGGAGGGAAACAGAAATGAATGAGCAAACGAATTGTGTTGATAAAAGAGGCAGCAGTTCAGGGGGGATAGCAGTGCTTTTGGTTTTGAAGAAATTTAAGATTTGGAGAAATAGTAAAAGAGGAGGTTTTGACCTGCCTGAGATTAGATATAAAAAGCTGTATTAGACCTTTTTTAGTAGCAGCTGGTGTTTCATTCATATATGTTGAGTAGGGAAGAACATGCAAGCAGGAGATTGATGTTTTTTAAGACTCCACGATATGTCAGATCCTGTGTAAAATACTTCTAACAAAATTGTAGTCAAATTTTACAACAAATCTAAAAGGCATAGTATCCTCATTTAACCTCTCCGAAAAATTATCTTATTTGCACATGGCCTTATTGCAAATAAGACAGCTAATAAAAACTGTCTTATTTGCACATGGCCTGACAGTTTCATTATGGATCTAGCTCCGGAATTGCTTTTTCTAGAGTCTGAGACTGAGCTTTAAAAAAAATTAATCTAGTGGTGATGCACAAAATGACTAGGGAAAGACCAAGGACTATTTCAGACCCTGCTTGACCTGCCACCTGGACCACACTTAGTCTCCAAATTAGTCCTGTGTGGCAATGGAGAATAGGAAATACGTTCCATTAAAACATTTTAGAGGGTAGAATCTACAGTATTGCTTGTGATTTGCAAGAGATAAAGGAATCTAAGTCTGGAGTTTCTTGTCAACTAACTGAGATACTCTGGTTGTGGTACCACCTATATACAAAAAGAGATCTTTGGAGACTAAATGGTAGAATTACAAAAGAGAATAATAATTTCAGGTACTAGCTTAGCATCTAAGAAGATGCTACATGTACCAAAATGTCATTAGTGTGTATGACTGACTATTCACAAGTAGACAAAAATTTAGTAAATATTGCATTATTTATCCTGACATTTACAAATACAGATATTTATTTTTAAAGATTTTTAAATCTCATGTTCCATTTTACATTTTATAAAATGTACCCTGATTTTCAATTTATTTTTCTCAACTTAAGCAATATATATATATATGTAATATATAAGCACACACAAGTAATTCCTCAGTCTTCCCTGCATAGGATAAATTAAACATGTCTAGAAAGAGCAGTATAAGCATGAATAAAACAGCCAACGTCCAATTGACTTTAATCTTCCTGCTTGTTAATGTTATTCTGACAACAACATTTCTACTGCAGGAAGTAAAATAGGATGGGTTGATACTATCACCACTAAAGTCAGGAAAGAGTTACTGATTTAGAAGCATCAAAAACTCATATCCCCTATCATTCTTCCAGTATTTCATCTTGCAATCTAAGTATAGCTTTTATTTTCTGACCTTTTCTGAATGATTTAGAATTTCTTTCCACTCTTCCCTGAAAAAACATGACCAACACTTCAATTAGTTAACACATGCTATGTAGAAGTATGTAGTAGATGCTTTGTGATGAATTCATTTATTCCAAAGGAAAAAAAAAAAAACAAATGAAAGTGGTATCCTTTTATTTGCCTTTCCTAATTTTAATTATTGTGGTAAGAACACTTAATATGAGATCTACCTGCTTAACAAAATTTTTAAGTATACTGTATATATTGTTAACTATAGGCAGGAAGTACTACAGGAAGTCCCTAGAACTTATTCATCTTGCATAATTGAAACTTTATTCCTGTTGAATAGCAATTCTCCATTCTCCCATCCTTTCATGCCCTGGCAATCACCATTCTTCTCTCTGTTTCCATGAGTTTGACTATTTTAGTTACTTCATAGAAGTGGAATTATGCAATATTTTCTCTGTGACTTCACTCAGCATAAATTTATCTAGGTTCATTCAAGTTGTTGCATATGGCAGGATTTCCTTCTTTATAAGGCCGAATAGTGTGTGTTTGAGTGTGTGTGTGTGTGTGTGTGCACGCACACGCAGGTATACAAATACCACATTTTCTATCCCATCATTCATCAATAGACATTTAGGTTGTTTTCATACTTGGATATAGTAAATAGTGCTGAAGTGAACATGGAAGTGTGGACTCTGAGATCCTGAGTTCAAATTTTTAAAATACGCTCAGATGTGGCATTGCTAGATCATATGGTAGTTATATTTTTAATTTTTTCAGGAACTTTCATACGGTTTTCTATGGCAGCTACATCATTTTACATTCCAACAATATACAAAGGTTCTAATTTCTCCATATCCTTGCCAACACCTATTATCTTTTGATTTGTGTGGTTTTTGTTTTTGTTTTTGGTAATAGCCATCCTAGCAGGTATGAGATGATATCTCATTACAGTTTTTTATTGTTGTTTGTTTGTTTGTTTGTTTTTGAAGGAGTCTTGCTCTGTCACCAGGCTGGAGTGCAGTGGCACGATCTTGGCTCACTGCAACCTCCGACTCCCTGGTTCAAGTGATTCTCCTACCTCAGCCTCCCAAGTAGCTGGGATTACAGGCATGTGCCACCATGCCCAGCTAATTTTTGTATTTTTAGTAGAGATGGGGTTTCACCATGTTGGCCAGGATGGTCTTGATCTCCTGACCTCATGATCCACCCACCTTGGCCTCCCAAAGTGCTGGGATAACAGGCATGAGCCACCACACCTGGCCCTCATTAGTTTTTATTTGAATTTTCTGATGATTAGTGATATTGAGCATCTTTTCATATACCTGTTGGCCATTTGCATGCCTTCTTAAGTTGCAGAAGTTCTGTATATATTTTGGATATTAACCATTTATTAGATATATAGTTGGAAATATTTTCTCCCATTCTGTAGGTTGCTTTTTCACCCTCTTGAATGCTTCCTTTTTTTCCCAAAGCTTTTTAGTTTGATATGGTCTCAATTGTCTATTTTTGCTCTTGTTTGAATTTTGGAGTCATTTCCAAGAAATCATTGTCAGAAACAGTATCATGAAGCTTTCCTGCTATGTTTTCTTCTACGAGTTTTACAGTTTTCAGATCTTAGGTTTAAATGTTTAATCTATTTTGAGTTTATTTTTGTGTATGATATAAGAATTCAATTTTATTTTTTTATATGTGAATATCCAGTTTTCCCAACATCATTTGTTGAGTGGCCTCTTTTCTATTGTGTATTTATTCTTGGCACCCCTGTTGAATATGAGTTAACTATTTATGCATAGGTTTATTTCTGGGCTCTCTATCCTGTTTCATTGGCCTATATATTTGTTTTATGTCAGGACCATACTATTTTAATTGTTGTAGCTTTGTTACACATTTTGAAATGAGGACCTGTGGGACTGGGTGCAGTGGCTCATGCTTATAATCCCAGCAACTTGGGAGGCTAAGGCTGGAGGATCACTTGTGGCCAAGAGTTTGAGACCAGCCTGGGCAAGATAGAAAGACTCCTTCTCCACAAAGATATTTAAAAATTAGCCAAGCATGATGGCACACACATATAGTCCTAGCTACTTAGGAGCCTAAGGTGGGAGGATCACTCAAGCCCAAGAGTATGAGGCTGCAGTGAGCTATGATCATGTCTCTGCACTCTGGCCTGGGCAACAGGGTGAGATCTTCTCTCTCAATAAATACATAAATAAATAAGAAATGAGAAAAATGTGATTCTTCCACTTGGTTCTTTTTTCTTAAGATTGCTTTGGCTATTCAGAGTCTTTTGTGGTTCCATATGAATTTTAGGGTTTTTTTATTTTAGTAAATAATGCTATTGGGATTTTGATATGTACTGTATTGAATTCACAGATCACTTAGGGTAGTATGGGCATTTTAACAATATTAAGTCATTTAATTCGTGAATACTGGATCTTTCCATTTATTTGTGTCTTCTTTAATTTCCTTCATGAACATTTTGTAGTTTTCAGTGTATACATTTTCAATGCCTTGGTTAAGCATATCCTAAGTATTTTATTTCTTTTGATGTTATCATAAATGGGATTTCTTTCCTAATTTTCTTTTCAGATTGTTTATCATTAGTGTATAGAAACACAGGTGATTTTTGTATGTTGATTTTATATCCTTCAACATTTAGTAAATTTGTTTATTAGTTCTAACAGATTTTCCTGACATGTGGAGTCTTTAGGGTACTCTCCATATAAGATAATGTCATCTGTAAACACTTTTTTCTTTCAGATTGGGATGTCTTTTACTTGTTTTTCTTGCCTAATTTCTCTGGCTAGGACTTCTAGTGCTGTGTTAAATACAAGTGGAAAGAGTAGCCATATTTGTCTTATTCCTGATCTTACAGGAAAGTTTTTTAGTTTTTCACCATTGAATATGATGTTAGCTGTGGGATTTTCAAGTAGTCTTTATTATCATGAGGTATATTTCCTCTGTTCTCATCCATTTGTGCTACTATAACAGAATACCACAGACTGGGTAACTTATAATGAACATAAACCTTATGGGATCACAGTACTGGAAGATGGAAAGTTCATGACTGAGGAGCTGTCTGGTGAGGTCTTATTTGTTGCGTCATAACATGCTGTAAGGTATCACATGGCACAAAGAGAGAATAAGTGAGAAAAGGAGGCAGAACCTGCATGTTTAAAATGAACTCAATCCTGAGATGACAGCATTAATGCATTTAAAAGGGTAAAATTCTCATAACTTAAACACCTCTTAAAGGGCTCACCTCCCGATTCTGTCACAATGGCAATTAAATTGCAACATGAGCTTTGGAGGGGACAAACCTTCAAGTTATAGCAACTTCTATACCTAGCTTTTGTTTTATTTTTTAGTTTTTACTATGAAAGGGTGTTGAAATTTGTCAAATGCTTCTTCTGAATCTCTTTTGATGATCATGTGATTTTTATCCTTCTCAGATCATGTGGTGTATCACATTAGTGGTCTGCATATGTTGAACCATCCTTGCATCCTAGGGATAACTCCCACTTGGTCATAGTACATGATCATTTAATGGGCTGTTGCATTCAGTTTGCTAATATTTTGATCAAGTTATTTGCATCTATGTTCATCAGGGATCTTGTTCTGTAGTATGCTTTTTTCTTTTTAAAAATTTGTTCATTTTTAATTGACAAAAATCATGCTTATTTATGGGGTACAAAACAGTGTTTTGATCTATATAAACATTGTAGAAAGATTCAATCACGCTAGTTAACATAACCATCACGTCACCCACTTATCATTTTTTTGTGGTAATAAAGTTAAAAAGCTATTCTTTCAGCAATTTTGAAATATACAATACATTTACTTTTTTCATTTCCTAATGTGTGACTTATTTGACTTCTATTTTAAGTTCAGGGATACATGTACAGGATGTGCAGGCTTGTTACATAGGTAAACATGTCATGGGGGTTTGTTGTACAGATTATTTCATCACTGAGGTATTAATCCCAGTATGCATTAGTTATTTTTCCTGATCCTCTCCCTCCTCCCACCCTTCACCCTCCCATAGGCCCCAGTGTGTGTTGTTCCCCTTTATGTGTCCATGTGTTCTCATCATTTAGCTCCCACTTATAAGTGAGAACATGTGGTATTTGGTTTTCTGTTCCTGCCTTAGCATCTTTTTTGGCCATTTAGCATCTTTTTTATTCTATTCAAATGTTGGGATTTTTAACTATTTCTGTGAAAACTGACATTAGAATTTTGATAGGGAATACATTGAATCTGTAGATTATTTGGGGTAGTATGGACATTTTAACGATATTAATTCTTCCAACACATGAACATGAAATATATTACAATTTATTTGTGTCTTCCTCAGTTTTTTTTTAATCAACTTTCATTTACTAATGAAAACGGCCTCCAGCTCCATTCATGTCCCTGCAAAGGATATGATCTTGTTTTTTTTTTAATGGCTGCATAGTATTACATGGTATATATTTACCACATTGTCTTTATCCGGTCTATCATTGATGGTCATTTGAGTTGATTCCATGTCTTTGCCATTGTGAATAGTGCTCCAATAAACATATGTGTGCATGTGTCTTTATAATAGAACAACGTATTTCCCTTTAGGTATATAACCAGTAATGGGATTGCTGGGTTGAATGGTATTTCTGTCTTTAGGTCTTTGAGGAATTGCCACACAGTCTTCCATTACGGTTGAATTAATTTACACTCCCATCAACAGTGTGTAAGCATTCTTTTTTTCTCCACACCCTTGCCAGCATCTGTTATTTTTTGACTTTTTAATAATAGCCATTCTGACTGGTGTGAGATGGTATCTCATTGTGGTTTTGATTTGCATTTCTCTAATGATCAGTGACATTGAGCTTTTTTTCATATGCTTGTTTGTTGCATGTGTGTCTTCTTTTCAGAAGTGTCTGTTCATATCCTTTGCCCACTTTTTAATGGGTTTTTTTATTTCTTGTAAACTCATTTAAGTTCCTTATAGATTCTGGATATTAGACCTTTGTCAGATACATAGTCTGCAAAAATTTTCTCCCATTCTGTAGACTGTCTGCTTACTCTGTTGATAGTTTCTTTTGCTGTGCAGAAGCTCTTTAGTTTAATTAGATCCCATTTGTTAATTTTTGTTTTTGTTGTAGTTGCTTTTGGTGTCTTCATCATAAAATCTTTGCCCATGCCTATGTCCTGAATGGTATTGCCTAGGTTGTCTTCCAGGGTTTTTATAGTTTTAGATTTTACATTTAAGTCTTTAATCCATCTTAAGATTTATTCCTCTAGTCTAAATGAAAAATGTACATCCTTTGATCAACATTTATACTTTCTCCACATCCTCTTCCCCTAGTCCTATGGTAACCACCTTTATATACTGTTTCTGTAATGCTGACTTCTCACTTTTTTATTTTTTATTTTACTTTAAGTGCTAGGGTACATGTACACAACGTGCAGGTTTGTTACACATGTATACATGTGCCATGTTGGTGGGTGGCACCCATTAACTCGTCATTTACATTAGGTATATCTCCTAATGCTATCCCTCCCCGCTCCCGACACCCCATTTTACATGTAAGTGAGATCACGTGGTATCTGTCTTTCTGTACCTGGCTAATTTTGCTTAGCATAACATCCTTTAGTTTCATTCATATTGGGATGAATGACAAAATTTGTTCTTTTAAAGTTTTGTATAGTAGTCCACTGTGCATACCTATCACATTTTCTTTATTCATTTGTCTGTTGATGGGTACAGGTTGCGTCTATGGGTTAGTGCAAAACTAATTGCGGTTTTTGCCATTACTTTTAATTGCAGCAAAAGTAATGGTAAAAACTGCAATTGCATTTGCACCAACCTAATATGTCTTGGTTCTTGTAAATAATGCTGAAATGAACACGGGAGTGCAGGTATACCTTTGACATAATGATTTTAATTCCTCTAAAGGAATTAAATATGTACCACTATATACCTAGAAGTGGAATTTCTGAATTACATGGTAATTGTATTTGTTTTTGGAACTTCCATGCTATTTTTCTCAAACAGCTGTACTAATTTACATTTTCACTAACAATGTATAAGGGTTCCTTTTCCTCCACATCCTCATCAACACTTGTTATCATTCATCTTTTTGATAACAGCCATTCTAAGAGGTGTGAGGTAATATTTCATTGGGATTTTAATTTGCATTTTCCTGATGATTAGAGATGTTGAGCATTTTTTAATATATCTATTGGCCATTCATATCTCTTCTTTTGAGAAATGTCTGTTCAGATTATTTGCCCATTCTACAATTGGTTTATTGATTTTCTAGGTGTTGAGTTGCTTGAGCTTTTTATGTATAATGTTGGATATTAGCCCTTTATCAGATGTATGGTTTGCAGATACTTTATTTCAATCCATGAGCTCTCTCTCCACTCTGTTATTGTTTCATTTGCTGTAAAGAACCTTTTTAGTTTGATCTAATTCAACTTGTCTCTTATTATCTTTTTTTACCTGTGCTTTTAGAGTCCTAGCCAAGGAATCCTTGCCCAGATAAATGTCATAGAGCTTTTCTTTTATGTTTTCTTCTAGTAGCTTTATAGTCTCATTTCTTTTATTTAAGTCTTTTACTTGTTTGGATTTTTTAAAATATGGTATGAGAAAGGGTCCAATTTCATTCTTTTGCATAAGGAATATTCAGTTTTCCCAACGCCATTTATTGAAGAGATCGTCCTTCCCTTTCCCTTATTGTTTATCTTTGCACCTTTGTTGAAAATCAATTGACTATAAATAATTGGGTTTATTTCTGGGCTTTTTATCCTTTTCCGTTAGCCAATATATCTGTGTTTATGCCAATAGCATAGCTTTATATTTTGAAATGAGAGAGTATTTTGCCTCTAGCTTTGTTCTTTTTGCTCAGATTGCTTTGGCCATTTAGCGTCTTTTTTATTTTATTCAAATGTTGGGATTTTTAACTATTTCTGTGAAAACTGACATTAGAATTTTGATAGGGACTACATTGAATCTGTAGATTATTTGGGGTAGGATGGACATTTTAACAATATTAATTCTTCCAACACATGAACATGAAATATATTACAATTTATTTGTGTCTTCCTCAGTTTTTTTAAATCAACTTATAGTTTTCAGTGTACAGATCTTTGACTTTCCTGGTTAAATTCACTTCAAAGTATTTTATTTATTTATTTTGATGCTGTTTTAAATAGGATTAATTTCTTAATTTCTTTGTTGGATACCTCATTGTTAATGTATAGAAATGCTACTGATTTTTCTATGTTGATTTTGCAAACTGCAACTTTACTGAATTTATGTATCAGTTTTAACAGTTCTCGGTAGAGTGTTCAGGGTTTTCTACATATAAAGATCATGTCATTAGCAAACACAGATAATTTTATTTCTTGCGTTCTTACATGGATGTCTTTTATTTCTCTTTCTTGCCTAATTGCTATGGATGGGATTTCTAGTACTATGTCAAAAAGAAGTGGTAACAGTCGCTATCCTTGTCTTGTTCCTGATCTTAGAAGAAAAGCTCCCAACTTTTCAGTTTTTGCATAATGTTAGCCGTGGGCTTGTCATATATGGCTTTATTTTGTTAAGGTACATTCCTTCCATATCCACTTTGTTGAGATTTTATTATGAACATACGCTGAATTTTATCAAATGCTTTGTCTGCATCTAGTAAGATGATCATATGATTTTTGTTCTTATTTTTTTAATGTAGCATATCACATTTATTGATTTATGTATGTTTAACCATATTTGCATCCCTCAGATAAATCCCAAGTAATCATGGTGAATGATGTTTTAAATGTGCTAGGGAATTCAGTTTGCTAATATTTTGTTGAGAATTTTTGGATCTATGTTCATCAAGAATATTGGCCTGCAGTTTTCTTTTCTGGTAGCATACTCTTACGGTTTTCATATCAGTATAATACTGGCCTCATAAAATGAGTTTGACCTCCTTTTCAATTTTTTTGGAAAAATTTGAGAAGAATTCATATTACTTCTTTAAATAGAATTCACCAGTGACCTTTTCCTTTTTTGGGGGGGGGATAGGAGACTTAATTTATTACTGATCTATTTTCTTTATCCCAGTATTGGTTTGTTCAGATGTAATATTTCTTGCTGATTTAGTCTTAGTAGGTTGCATGTTTCTAAAGATTAGTTCATTTCTTCTAGGTTATTCAATTTGATGGTGTATGATTGTTCACATTAATAGTTTATGATTCCTTGTATTTATGTGTTATCAGTGTTAGTCTCCCTTCTTTCATTTCAGATATTGTTTGAGTTGTCTTTTTTCCCTTGGTTAGTCTAGTTAAAGGTTTTTCAATTTTATCTTTTCAAAAAAAAACTTTTTAGTATTTGCTTTGTTTATTTCTATCCTTGTCTTTGTTATTTTCTTCCTTCTGCAAAGTTTGGGGGTATTTTGTTCTTCTTGTTTTTCTAATCTCTAAGATGTAATATTAGGTTGTTTATTTGAGATTTTCCTTCTTTCTTTAATGTAGGCATTTATTACTATAAATTTTTCTCTCAGGGCTTCTTTTTCTACATTCCATACTATTTATTATCTTGTATTTCCATTGTCATTGATCCCAAAATATTTTCTGTTTTTCCATATAATTTCGTTTTTGACCCATTGGCTGTTCAGGAGCATGTTGTTTAATTTCCACATAATTATGAGTTGTTCAAGGTTATTCTTATTGACTTCTAGTTTCATGTCATCATGAACAGAAAAGGTACTTGATATGATTTTAATCTTCTTAAATTTGTTAAAACTTGTTTTGTGGCCTAACATGTGATCTAACCTGGAGAATGTTTCATGTGATTTGAGAATATGTATTTTGTTGCTGTTGGATGAACTGTTCTATAAATATCTGTTAGATCTATTGGATTACAGTGTAGTTCAAGCCTTCCTCTAATAAGAGACTGCAGAAATTATGTCAGGAGCAAGCCAGGAAAGAAGCCACCCTCCTGTTCTTGGTGGTAGAGACCTTCCATCTCTTTTAAAAGAAAGTTTGTAGAGTTGGGATTGTCTCTGGAGGAAGCCAGTGAAGAAGGCATGGGGAATGTTATTCCTCTTGTTTAGGCTGAAGAAGGTTTATTCTTCATTTGCTGTGTAGATTTCCAAGTCCTGGAAGAGGCCAGAACCACAGGGAGCAGCTGGAAAACGTGCAGCCTAATGGTTTCCATGGGGAAGTTGGAAGATGGTCTGATTCCAGGAATTAAAGCTTCTGAGAGTGCTCAGGCAGTTCAAAACCCCCCATTGTTTTTTGTACTTGAGAGAAAACTCCAATGGCTTATCTCTGCCATTCCTCAAGCATGGTGATCTAAAAGCCAAGCTCTGTGTCAGGGACTATAAAAGTTGGGTTCTACAAAATGGAAAACTAAGGCAATTATGAAGATGATTTTATAATATAGTTCATATCTTCTCTCTTTCCACTCTAGAAAAAGCATTTTCTAGAAATAAATACATTTCCTCAAATTAAAAAAAAAGTTGGGTTCTATATGTGTGCTATAGTTTCTCAACCCTTGGGAAGTAGCTGCAAATTTGGTTTTATTCCCAAATGTAAGGCGCTGTGCTCAGGGTGGGGTTAGTGCATGAGTGTCTTCCCACTTTTTCTACCCATTTTGATATGGATATTTTCTGTCCTCTGGTGTGTATGAGTTTTTCTACTGGATTCTGGGTTTCTCTGGAGAGAACTGATCCATGTGTATGTAGATGTTTAGTTGGTATGTCTGTGAGAGAGAAAAATAGTCATAAGCCTCCTATTCCACAATGTTGCTGAAGTCACTTCCTTCAAAAGCTGTAATTTTATTTTCTTACAGTGTCTTTGTCTGGCTTTGATATGAGAGTAATTCTGGCCCCATAAAATGACTATCAAAGTGTTCTTTCCTCTTCAAAGTTTTAAGAGAGTTTGAGAAGAATTAATGTTGATTCTTCTTTAAAAGTTTGGCTAGACTTCTCCAGAGAAGCCATCTGGTCCCGTACATTTCTTTTTTGGGAGTTACTGTTATTATTATTATTTCAATTTGTCTATTCAGTTATTCTATTTCCTCATGATTCAGTCTTGGTAGGTTGTATATTTTTGGAATTTACCTATTTCTTCTAAGTTATCCAATTTGTTGGTGTATAATTGTTCATGGTAGTCTCTTTGATCCTTCTTATTCCCATAAAATCAGTTGTAATTTCTCCTCTTTCATTTCTGGTTTTACATATTTGAGTCTTCTATATTTTTTCTTAGTTGTCTTAGCTAAGGATTTGTCTATTTTATTTTTCAAAAAAACCAACTCTTAGTTTTGTTGACTTTTTCTATTGCTTTTCTATTCTCTATTTCACTTACTTAGCTCTAATATTTATTATTTCCTTCCTTTTGCTAATGTTAGGCTTAGTTTGTTCTTTTTCTAGTTCCTAGACATGTAAATCTATACTGTTTATATGAGATCTTTTTATAATGTAGACATGTATCTCTACAAGATTTGCTTTTATTACTGCTTTTGCTACATCTCATAAACTTTGGAAATTGTGCTTTCATTTTTGTTTGTTTCAAGATACTTTTAAATTTTCCTATTGATTTTTTTCTTGGACCCATTGCTTTTTCAAGAGAGTTGTTTAATTTCCAAATATTTGTGAATTTTTCAGTTTTCCTTCTATTACTGACTTCCAGTTTCATTCCATTGTGATCATAAAAGATATCTGGTATGATTTCAAACTTCTTACAGTTGTCAAAACTAACTTCATGACCTGATATGTGATCTATCCTGAGAATATTCTGTGTGCACTTGAAAAGATGGTGTATTAAGATGCTGTTGGGTAGCATATTGTGTGTGTTTGTGATCCATTTGGTCTATAGCATTGTTCAAATCCACAGTTTGTTTATAGATTCCATATTTGGCTGTTCTGTTCATTATTGCAAGTCAGGTATTGATGTATCCTACTGTTATGGTGTTGCTGCATGTTTATCCCTTCAGATCCATCAATGATTGCTTTATGTATTTACATGCTTTGATGATGGATTCACATATATTTATAATTGTTATATCTTCTTGATGAATTAACTCTTTTATTTTATGACCTACTTTGTCTCTTGTGACAGTTTTTTATTTAAGGTCTATTTTGGCTGATATAATTACAGGGTGTCCTCTGTGTCTGTGGGTTTTACATCTGTAGATTCAGCCAATGCTTATTGAAAACACTGTATTCATGGAATGTGAAATCCACAGATACACAGGGTCAAATTTTTTTATCCACGGGTCCTGCAGGGCTGACTGTGGGACTTAAGCTTCCTCAATTTTGGTGTCCCTTGGGGTTCTGGAACCATGACCCTGTAGATACTAAAGGACAACTGTATAGCCCCATTGTTCTCTTTTGGTTACCATTCTACAAAATCTATCTTTCTTATCAATTAACTTTCAAACTATGTTTTCTTAAATCTGAAACAAGTATCTGGAGACAGCATATAACTGGATGTTGTTTTCATAAATCTATGCAGCCATCGTAGGTCTTTTGATTGGGAAGTTTAATCCATTTGTATTTGAAATAATCATTGGTAGGTAAGGATTTACTATTGCCTTTTTGTTAAATTTTTCTGTTTTGTAATGCTTTTTTCTGTCTCTTTCTCTCTTAACTGTCTTCTTTTGTGATTGGTTGATATTTTATTGTGATGTGCTATGATTTCTCTTTTTTATTTCTGTATTTTTGCATGGATTTTCCTTGTGGTTATCATGCGGCAATCACAAATATAATAGTCTACTTTAAGCTGATAACAACTTAACTTCAATCATATACCAAAAATCTTCACTTTTAATACCTCCCTCACACTTTTTGTTATAAATGTCACAATTTACATCTTTTTATAATGTGTTTCTACAAACAAATTTTTGTGATTTTAGTTATCCTTAATTCTGACATTTAACTTTCATATGAGAATTACAAATGATTTATATAATACTATTAGAGTATTACAGTATTCTCTATTTGTCTATGTATTTACCTTTACTAGTGAGATTTGTGCTTTCCTATGCTCTTGTGTTGCTCTTTACCATGCTTTCGTTTCAACTTGAAGAACTCACTTTAGCATTTCCTATAAGACAAACCTAGTGGTGATGAACTCCCTCAGCATTTGTTTGTATGAGAAAGTTTTTATCCTTCCTTAACTAAAGGACAGTTTTTCCAGGTATATTATTCTTGGTCAGCAGTTTTTTTCTTTAAGTATTTTGAATATATACTTTCACTTTATTTGCTCTTTTAAAGTTTCTGCTGAGAAATCTGGACAATTCAGTTTTTTCTTGCTGCTTTCAAACTTCTCTTTCACTTTTGGCAATTTGATGATATTATGTCTCCAGTGGAGACTTTTTTTTCTTTTTTTCCGAGATAGAGTTTTGCCGTGTTGCTCAGGCTGGAGTGCAGTAGCATGATCTTGGCTCACTGCAACTTCCACCTCCTGGGTTCAAGCAACTCTCTCTGCCTCAGCCTCCTGAGTAGCTGGGATTATAGGCACCCACCCCCACGCCCAGCTAATTTTTGTAATTTTTGGTAGCAATGTGGTTTTGCCATGTTGGCCAGGCTGGTCTTGAACTCCTGACCTCAGGTGATCCACCCCCCTCAGCCCCCAGAAGTGCTGAGATTACAGGTGTGAGCCACCACGCCCAGCCGAGACTTCTTTAGATTTGTCCTATTTGGGATTATTTGAGTTTCCTGAATTTAGATGTTCATATCTCTCCCCAAATTTGAACATATTTTAGCCGTTTTAAAAATATTTTACACCCGTCTTCTCTTTCTGTGATTTCATAATGTATATATTGCTCCACTTAATGATGTCCCATAAATCTTCACTCATTTTTCTTTTTTATTTCTTCTTGCTCCACTGACTGGATAATTTTAAATGATCTACCTTTTTTTTTTTTTTTTTTGGTGTCCATCTTTTGAGGGTTTTTTAAATTTTATTTTTTATTTTTTTATTTTTATTTTTTATTATACTTTAAGTTTTAGGGTACATGTGCACAACATGCAGGTTAGTTACATATGTATACATGTGCCATGTTGGTGTGCTGCACCCATTAACTCATCATTTAACATTAGGTATATCTCCTAATGCTATCCTTCCCCCCTCCCCCCACCCCAGAACAGGCCCCAGTGTGTGATGTTCCCCTTCCTGTGTCCATGTGTTCTCGTTGTTCAATTTCCACCTACGAGTGAGAACATGCGGTGTTTGGTTTTTTGTCCTTGCAATAGTTTGCTGAGAATGATGGTTTCCAGCTTCATCCATGTCCCTACAAAGGACATGAACTCATCATTTTTATGGCTGCATAGTATTCCATGGTGTATATGTGCCACATTTTCTTAATCCAGTCTATCATTGTTGGACATTTGGCTTGGTTCCAAGTCTTTGCTATTGTGAATAGTGCTGCAATAAACATACGTGTGCATGTGTCTTTATAGCAGCATGATTTATAATCCTCTGGGTATATACCCAGTAATGGGATGGCTGGGTCAAATGGTATTTCTAGTTCTAGATCCCTGAGGAATCGCCACACTGACTTCCACAATGGTTGAACTAGTTTACAGTGTAAACTAGAACTAGAACCAACAGTGTAAAAGTGTTCCTATTTCTCCACATCCTCTCCAGCACCTGTTGTTTCCTGACTTTTTAATGATCGCCATTCTAACTGGTATGAGATGGTATCTCATTGTGGTTTTGATTTGCATTTCTCTGATGGCCAGTGATGATGAGCATTTTTTCGTGTGTTTTTTAGCTGCATAAATGTCTTCTTTTGAGAAGTGTCTGTTCATATCCTTTGCCCACTTTTTGATGGGATTGTTTGTCTTTTTCTTGGTTTGTTGATTCTCCAGTTTGATCAAGTCTGCTATTGAACGCTCTAGGGAGTTTTTTAGTTCAGTTATTGTATTCTTCAATTCCAGAGTTTTCATTGATATTTGACTTTTATTTTTGTGTGTGTGTAGTTTCTGTCCCTTCATTGATATCCTCATTGTGTTCACGTATCATTTTCCTGATTTTGTTTAGTTGTCTGTCTCTGTTCTCTGGTACTTTGCTAAACTTCATTAGGATAATTAGGATTATTATCCTAATGAATTAGGATTATTTTGAATTCTTTTTTAGGCAATTTATAAATCTCTATTTCTTTAGGGTCAGTAACTGTGGATTTCTTTTATCCCTTTTTGTTGTTTCCCTAATTCTTTGTCTTCCTTGTGCTTTGCATTGGTGTCTGTGCATTGGAAGAATAGCCACCTGTCAGCCATCCAACACAATGTCACAAATGACACAAAACAGCCACCAGGATTTATGAACTGACTTTGACAGGGAAAGACCTTTGCCAATCAGCCTGGCTAGAGATACTGAGAGTCTCTCAAACAGCTAATCTACCTTCCCCTTTTCCTATGTTTGTAGCTGTATCAATTGTTCTAATCATACTGGTTCTTTCAGTGCTCCATATGAGGCAAGAGTGAAACTGGACCCTAGTGCAGCACACTGAACAGCAAGGACGTTTGATATGCTCCACTTCGCTCTCTCCCTTGAAAGTGGTATATTGATGCAAATGAATAAATTAGCCCCTAGAAAGGATGGATAAATTGTTTCAAACCAAGTAACAGGATACAGGCACAGTTATGATTGAAATGCCTGTTTGATTTGCAAGCCCATATCTTTTCCACAATGCAGTGTTTCCACTTACTGCTTTTTAACTTCAATAATTTGATCAAAGCTTATGGCTCTGTCAACTACCCATGCCTCTTTCTGATAACCAACCCTATTTTACTAGTTTTTCCAACTATTCATCATCCTCATAAGTACTTTTTTCACCTCTAATGATTTCATGTGAAATTAGTTTTTAATAATCTAAAACATACTACTGACTGTTAGAACAAAAGTCATTAATAAGTTTGTTATAAAAAGGAAGATTACATGATATAGTTATACAAATTTATAATTACATATTTGAGCAACTATGGAGTAAATTTTAACAATAACCCCATTTCATTAATCTTATCGGAAGGTTAATAACAACAACAGTAATAGTAACTAAAATTTAATGAAGATTTACCATGTGCCAGATATTATGCTAACTATTCTTCATGCATGACCTCAATTTATCTTCTCAGCAAACACAAATGCAGTAACTACTCTTATAATGATGAGGTGGTTTTACTTAAAGAATTAAGAAACTTCCCCAAGGACAAAAGAAAGGACTTGAACAAAGATGATCTGACACCAGAAGTGAAGTCTTTATTACTGTGTAATACAGCCTCAATGTAGATTGTAACAAAAAAATTAGCCTGACTTACAGAATTCCTTCCACCTAGGTTTCAAAGGGGTACATTTTGCACAAGGCCTAAATAAGCTATAGGAAAACAAAATACCCACACAAGTTTCTCTATTGAAGTAATTCATAATTTCATATTAGTTTTATCCCATTCTTCATCATATCGAAAACTAGGTATCATTAGGGGAAAACAAAATCTATTAGTTCGATTTTCTCCTCGAAGTTGAAGTTTTCTCCTCAGTTTTTCTCCAGCTTCTTCTGTTAAGTTCTTGGCATGCTGTAATATTCAGTCCCCATTAATGAACAATAAAGGATCTGGGCTTCTCTTGACATTGACATGAAGTCTCTCTCTCTCATGCCTTGCTAGTAGGTGAGATGAATATGAAAATTACATAAAGACTGCATATTAAATAGAGGAAAGCTGAATTAAAACACTCTAAGGTGGCCAGATATGGTGGCTCACGCCTGTAATCCCAGCACTTTGGGAGGCCAAGGCTGGCAGATCACTTGAGGCCAGGAGTTCAAAACCAGACCAGCCAACATGGCAAAACCCTGTCTCTACTAAAAATACAAAAATTAGCCTGATGTGGTGGCATACACCTGTAATCCCAGCTACTTGGGAGGCTGAGACATGAGAATTACTTGAACCCAGGAGGTGGATGTTGCAGTGAGCCAAGATGGTGGCACTGCACTCCAGCCTGTGCCTCAGAGCAAGACTTCATCAAAAACAACAACAACAACAACAAAAGCACTCTAAGGCAGAAAGGGAAGTCTGGTTAACATTAGGTATTTGATGAATAAGAAAATTCAATATAATGGGAAGCTTCCCATTCAACAGCAAACAATTAAAAAATAAGTAAATAAGAAGAAGCTGAATATTACCAAATCCAAGAGAGTAAAGGGAAACCATAACCAGGTCATCTTTAACTCCAGCACCCTACAAGTTAAGTAATGATCTCAGAACTATAAATCCTTGAAAATAAATGCTTAATTATATGGATTATACTAATTTATGCTGTGACTAAAAAAGGTGAAATTATAGACTAATGTAGAATATACATAAATCTGTAAAACTTACAGCTAACTTAAGAAATTAGCAGAGAACAAAGGGAGCAACTGAAGCTTCTAGCCTCCTTTGTAAGATTTAGGCTTTTCCAGTCAAAAACCTCATTTAGATGTTATGTTATTTACTGTTGAATTTTAAAAGTTATATTTTCTTTACATAATCAATTGGAAACTCCTTCAGTTTGGGTCTGATAATTGATAACTTCCTCAGTACCTAGAAATCTATCAAACATAATGTTGACATCCAATAAAGTGTTTATGTTGAAATCCTTTATTTAGAATTAAAAAGGTAGTCAAAGAGTTTCTTCAAATAGAGATATAGAAATGTATATTATCGTTTTAGTTTGTATTCATTTTTTCTGTAAAGGAATAAGGGTATATTAAAATGAATATAAAATTAATACAATTTTGGTTATTGTATGTAGCCCCTATTCTTTTTTTATTATTATACTTTAAGTTCTAGGGTACATGTGCACAACATGCAGGTTTGTTACATAGGTATACACGTACCATGTTGGTTTGCTGCACCAATGAATCATTTACATTAGGTATTTCTCCTAACGTAATCCCTCTCAAAGCTCCCCACCCCCTAACAGGCCCCGGTGTGTGATGTTCCCCTCCCTGTGTCCATGTGTTCTCATTGTTCAACTCCCACTTATGAGTGAGAACATGCAGAGTTTGGCTTTCCGTCCTTGTGATATTTTGCTGAGAATGATGGTTTCCAGCTTCATGCATGTCCCTGCAAAGGACATGAACTCATCCTTTATTATGGCTGCATAGTATTCCATGCTGTATATATGCCACATTTTCTTTATCCAGTCCATTATCGATGGACATTTTGGTTGGTTCCAAGTCTTTGCTATTGTGAATAGTGCTGCAATAAATATATGTATGCGTGTGTCTTTATAGTAGCATGATTTATAATCCTTTGGGTATATACCCAGTAATGAGATTGCTGGGTCAAATGGTATTTCTAGTTCTAGATCCTTGAGGAATCATCACACTGTCTTCCACAATGGTTGAACTAATTTACACTCTCACCAACAGTGTAAAAGCGTTGCTATTTCTCCACATCCTCTCCAACATCTGTTGTTTCCTGACTTTTTAGTGATTGCCATTCTAATTGGCATGAGATGGTATCTCATTGTGGTTTTGTGTTTCTCTGATGACCAGTGATGATGTGCCAGTTTTCCCAGCACCATTTATTAAATAGGGAAGCCTTTCCCATTGCTTGTTTTTGTCAGGTTTGTCAAGGATCAGATGGTTGCAGATGTGTGGTGTTATTTTTTCATGTCTGTTGGCTGCGTAAATGTCTTCTTTTGAGAAGTGCCTGTTCATATCCTTTGCCCACTTTTTGATGGAGTTGTTTTTTTCTTGTAAATTTGTTTAAGTCCTTCGTAGATTCTGGATATTAGCCCTTTGTCAGATGGATAGATTGCAAAAATTTTCTCCCGTTCTGTAGGTTGTCTGTTCACTCTGATGATAGTTTCTTTTGCTGTGCAGAAGCTTTTTAGTTTAATTAGATCCTGTTTGTCTGTTTTGGCTTTTGTTGCCATTGCTTTTGGTGTTTTAGTCATGAAGTCTTTGCCCATGCCTATGTCCTGAATGGTATTGCCTAGAGTTTCTTCTAGGGTTTTTATGGTTTTAGGTCTTACATTTAAGTCTTTATTCCATCTTGAGTTAATTTTTGTATAAGGTGTAAGGAAGGGATCCAGTTTCAACTTTCTACATATGGCTAGGCAGTTTTCCCAGCACCATTTATTAAATAGGGAAGCCTTTCCCGTTGCTTGTTTTTGTCAGGTTTGTCAAGGATCAGATGGTTGCAGATGTGTGGTGTTATTTCTGAGGCCTCTGTTCTGTTCTATTGGTGTATATATCTGTTTTGGTACCAGCACCATGCTATTTTGGTTACTGTAGCCTTGTAGTATAGTTTGAAGTCAGGTAGGGTGATGCCTCCGGCTTTGTTCTTTTTGCTTAGGATTATCTTGGCTATACAGGCTCTTTTTTGGTTCCATATGAACTTTAAAGTAGTTTTTTCCAATTCTGTGAAGAAAGTCAGTGGTAGCTTGATGGGGATAGCATTGAATTTATAAATTACCTTGGGCAGTAATGCCATTTTCATGATATTGATTCTTCCTATCCATGAGCATGGAATATTCTTCCATTTGTTTGTGCCCTCTTTTATTTCACTGAGCAGTGGTTTGTAGTTCTCCTTGAAGAGGTCCTTCACATCCCTTGTAAGTTGGATTCGTAGGTATTTTATTCTCTTTGTAGTAATTGTGAATGGGAGTTCACTCATGATTTGGCTCCCTATTCTTTATAAAAGTTCTAAATATTAGCCAAATCATCAAAGAAGATATTCATTACTTTTAATTCTTACAACTTTTCTTAGCAATAAAAGTCACAGTAAGAGAGCTAGCAGATAAAAAAGATACAAGTACATAGTTTAAAACAACACTGATTAGCACACCAAAAGAAAATTGAGGCACTCTTTATTATATGTAATACAAATATTTATATATGCACATTTAACTGTGTTTGGAGACCCATGTTTCTACACATATGTAATTATTTAAGATATATTTTATGTATAGCTATCATGAACATAATAAAATATATTTTATTTCTATATTAACACATTTTAACCTATCTTAGTGATCTGTAGAAAGATGTAGACAATGATTCTGGTTTTAACTACATTTATTTTTTGTTTCTTTACCTTGGAGGTCAAGACATCTTTATGACAGAAGAACAGAAGAAATACTATAATGCAATGAAAAAGCTGGGGTCCAAGAAGCCACAAAAGCCAATTCCTCGACCAGGGGTAAAAAAATATATGTATCTTTAGCATATAGATTTTCAAATTATTTCTAATTCATTTTTAATGCACATCTTTAATTTCTAGATACTACTTGAAAAATTTACTCTGCATTCAATATTATTCTCGTTTCTTTGCAGAACAAAATCCAAGGATGTATATTTGACCTAGTGACAAATCAAGCATTTGATATTAGTATCATGGTTCTTATCTGTCTCAACATGATAACCATGATGGTAGAAAAGGAGGGTCAAAGTCAACATATGACTGAAGTTTTATATTGGATAAATGTGGTTTTTATAATCCTTTTCACTGGAGAATGTGTGCTAAAATTGATCTCCCTCAGACACTACTACTTCACTGTAGGATGGAATATTTTTGATTTTGTGGTTGTGATTATCTCCATTGTAGGTAAGAATATTTATTATTCAGATTTTATTTTTTGAGTAAAGCTAAACTTCACTTATGCTCAAGGAAGTATATTCTGAATTCTTGAATGCAAATTTACTCTTGAGTAAGTCAGTATAATGAAAGAATGAAAAAATCCTAAAAAGCAAAACAAAAATATCTGTCTCTCATACTACAGTGTTTCTGGGTTTACACTACAGGCCCCAAAGCCAAATATTTCTATCTGTTAGAAGGAAATTATACTTGTTGATATTTAGTTTCCAATATTACCTTTGCAAAGCTAGTTACCGTGTTTATATATAGCTGTGTCTTGAAAAAACCAATGTTGAATCTGAAATAACTTCTGTTTTTAGCACGTGAGACTTGTCATTTGATTAATGATAATATTAATAGCCAGAATATCTGTGAATTTGTGAAAATTCTTCCAGAATTTAAAGTGAGGTTAAGGTCTCTAGAAATGTCAGTTTTATTTTTTAAGGCTTAATACTTCACAAGTGTATAAAATGCCAATTATTCTTCAACCAGCCATGGTCATGTCTGTGAATAACAGCACATGATTTTATATTTCCTAAACATTCATTGTCATGGTTGTTTTTCTATCTTCTTGGTTTTTTTGTTGTTATTTTCACATATCTTGCAAAGTATTTTAGGATTGTATTTCTTTTTAGAATTATAAACTTTTAATAGAGATTATAGAGATTATTTACTATAAATTTAATCAACAGGTTATCAATCTGAAAAGGTTCAAGGTTGCATGACTTAGAATCATAAAATTAAGTGCCACATAACAGAGTAAGCATTTAAAATCAATATTTTTGGAAAAGCATATTATCGCCAGAAGTCGTACCAAAATTGATATAAGAAAATGAATTAAAATTTAGGTGAGAATTTCAGACTAACAAAAATAATTCTGAAAGTATTCCTATTAAGTCAGGAAAAAAAAAAAAAAGAGTGTGCCTGTATCATCCCTGTTTTTAGTAGTGCTGGCCAATGCAGTTAGATAAGAAAACAAAGAGGTACAGATATACAAACAATGGAGCAAATGATCCTTAATATAATGACCTTCTTCATATAATGAAAGAAATCCTCATGTAATGACCTTCTTCATATAATGAAAGAGAACCAACTAAAATTCAATTAGAGTTCAAAAGGTACAAATTTTAAATTACATGTACTAACACTAATAATTATCTTATACATAAAAAAATTAGAAAATCTGATTCACAATTGTAATAAAAATAAAGTAAATTATCTAATAATAACTTTATCATATGAGACTTCTGAAGAAAACTTTAGGATATAAAAGAAAGCTGAAATAATTGAAAGGATTATCATGTACTTAGATAAGCTTCTTTCATTGTAATTAAGACTTTTTAAATTTATTAATCTATAAATTCAAGGAAAATATCAATGAGTCTTTTTATGTAGTGGGGGTAATAAATAGACAATAACAATATAAGTCTAAATGATTCTAAATTCATCTGGAAGAAAGTTAGGGTGACAAGAGGTGGCTTACTCTGCAAAATATTAAGACTCGTAAGATTGATGTTAAGTAAAACTGTTCAAATATAAAAGCTCAATGGGTTTGAAGAGAGTCCAAATTAAACTTTAATGTATAATTACCAATTTACTGAGTGAAAAGATCACATGAATCAAAATCTAAAGTTAAAAAAAAGATTCTAGTAGGAAATGTGTGGAAATAGACATAACCATATACTCTTATAGTCCTTTCTATTCATAACACAAATTTGTAAAGCAAAAAAAAAAATGAAGAAGAAATGACTGCACAAAAAAACAAAATATTCTTTAGGGAAAAAATCATCATAAATAAAAGGTTGAAAGACAAAAAATAGGGGAAATGTTTATGTAACAGTTAAGGCCAAGAAAGGATCAATACTTTAAATAGAAAATTGTTCTTATAAATTAATAAGAATATAGTAAAAATCCCAATAGACACATGGGCAAATACCAGACTAAGCCAAAAACAGAAGCTAAAAATAACCAATAAGGATACAAAATAACAAAACACAAGGAAAATTGTGGATTATTTTCACAAAAAATGCAAATAAATTACAATAGTAGATGTTTTCAAATGTCATGAAAATTTTTTGGTAAAAAACTATAAAGAAGAATGGTAGTATTCAATACTGGTGAACGTGTAAGGTATGAGCACTATCATATACTGCCATTAGAAATGTTAATTAGTACAGGCTTTCTGGAGACAGGTTCAGCTATATAGTGTGTGTATATATATATATATATATATACACACACACACACACAATATATACACATACTATATACTATATATAGTACACACATACTATATACTATATATATAGTACACACATACTATATACTATATAGTACACACATACTATATACTATATATAGTACACACATACTATATACTGTATTTATAGTACACACATACTATATACTATATATAGTACACACATACTGTATACTCTATATAGTATACACATACTATATACTCCATATACATACTATATACTATATATATACACTATACACATACTATATACTACATACAGTGTATACATACTATATACTATATGTAGTATATACTATAGTGTATACATACTATATACTATATATAGTGTATACATACTAAATACTATGTATAGTGTATACATACTATATACTATATATAGTATATACTATATATAGTGTATACATACCATATACTATATATAGTATATATAGTATGTGTGTATATATATAGTATGTGTGTATATATAGTATTTGTGTGTATATGTATAAATATATATATACTGTTGACCCAAGTTCTATTAATATATTATTAAAAAGTACTCATGCAATTAGGAGAACATACCTATTTAGATATTCATTTCAGTAACAAAAATGAAAACAGTATAAATGCTAGTTTTCGATTTGTGGTTATTTTGAGAGAACATTATACCACTATAATAAATTATTTTGTTGTCATTTTTATGAAACTATCTCCATGACATATAAAGTAATTAAAATAGGTTACAGGCTGGGCACCGTGGCTCACGCCTATAATCCCAGCACACTGGGAGGCCGAGGTGGGCAAAATCACTTGAAGTCAGAAGTTTGAGACCAGCCTGGCCAACATGGTGAAACCCGTCCCTACCAAAAATACAAAAATTAACCAGGTGTGGTGGCGCATGCCTGTAGTCCCAGCTACTCTGGAGGCTGAGGCTGGAGAATCATTTGATCCCGGGATGCGGAGATTGCAGTGAGCCAAGATCACGCCACTGCACTCCAGCTTTGGCGACAGAGAGAGACTCTGTCTTGAAAAATAAATAAATAAATAGGTTACAAAAAAAGCTTATATAACATGAATACATTTGTTTGTGTGTGTACATGTGCTTGCACAGAAAAATGTCTGAAGTGATACTCAAAAAAATATTGATAATAGTTACTGTTGTTGACATTTCAGGTGATTTATATTTTCTTTTTAGCATTTAGTGATATTGCTTGAATTTTCTATGTGAGTAGGTATTAGTCTTAAAATTTAAAACACTATTATGGAGGAAAAAAATGGCCCATGAACTTAGTAAAAAGGAGAAAATGTCACAATGGTAATGTTAGTCATTTTTCTTTGGAATTTCTTAATCCTTTTTTAGGTAATTGCATTCAGTATAAAATAACTGTCTTGAATTCATAAGAAATGAGTTGACAGATAAAACTGTTTAGAGTCATCATTTTAGGTAGCATACATATTTAAATATTTTATTTCTATTATTTTCCTCCACATACAGGTATGTTTCTAGCTGATTTGATTGAAACGTATTTTGTGTCCCCTACCCTGTTCCGAGTGATCCGTCTTGCCAGGATTGGCCGAATCCTACGTCTAGTCAAAGGAGCAAAGGGGATCCGCACGCTGCTCTTTGCTTTGATGATGTCCCTTCCTGCGTTGTTTAATATCGGCCTCCTGCTCTTCCTGGTCATGTTCATCTACGCCATCTTTGGAATGTCCAACTTTGCCTATGTTAAAAAGGAAGATGGAATTAATGACATGTTCAATTTTGAGACCTTTGGCAACAGTATGATTTGCCTGTTCCAAATTACAACCTCTGCTGGCTGGGATGGATTGCTAGCACCTATTCTTAACAGTAAGCCACCCGACTGTGACCCAAAAAAAGTTCATCCTGGAAGTTCAGTTGAAGGAGACTGTGGTAACCCATCTGTTGGAATATTCTACTTTGTTAGTTATATCATCATATCCTTCCTGGTTGTGGTGAACATGTACATTGCAGTCATACTGGAGAATTTTAGTGTTGCCACTGAAGAAAGTACTGAACCTCTGAGTGAGGATGACTTTGAGATGTTCTATGAAGTTTGGGAGAAGTTTGATCCAGATGCAACTCAGTTTATAGAATATAACAAGCTCTCTGATTTTGCAGCTGCCCTGGATCCTCCTCTTCTCATAGCAAAACCCAACAAAGTCCAGCTCATTGCCATGGATCTACCCGTGGTCAGTGGTGACCGGATCCATTGTCTTGACATCTTATTTGCTTTTACAAAGCGTGTTTTGGGTGAGAGTGGGGAGATGGATTCTCTTCGTTCACAGATGGAAGAAAGGTTCATGTCTGCAAATCCTTCCAAAGTGTCCTATGAACCCATCACAACCACACTAAAACGGAAACAAGAGGATGTGTCTGCTACTGTCATTCAGCGTGCTTATAGACGTTACCGCTTAAGGCAAAATGTCAAAAATATATCAAGTATATACATAAAAGATGGAGACAGAGATGATGATTTACTCAATAAAAAAGATATGGCTTTTGATAATGTTAATGAGAACTCAAGTCCAGAAAAAACAGATGCCACTTCATCCACCACCTCTCCACCTTCATATGATAGTGTAACAAAGCCAGACAAAGAGAAATATGAACAAGACAGAACAGAAAAGGAAGACAAAGGGAAAGACAGCAAGGAAAGCAAAAAATAGAGCTTCATTTTTGATATATTGTTTACAGCCTGTGAAAGTGATTTATTTGTGTTAATAAAATTCTTTTGAGGAGGTCTATGCCAAAATCCTTTTTATCAAAATATTCTCAAAGGCAGTGCAGTCACTAACTCTGATTTCCTAAGAAAGGTGGGCAGCATTAGCAGATGGTTATTTTTGCACTGGTGATTCTTTAAGAATCGCAAGAGAACTCTGTAGGAATTATTGATTATAGCATACAAAGGTGATTCAGTTTTTTGGTCTTTAATAAATCAGAAGACCACATAGAAAACTTTTACATCTGCCTTGTCATGTTTTCACAGGATTGTAATTAGTCATGTTTCCCATGTAAATAAACAACACACACACACACACACACACACACACAGAAAAATCTGTTATTTATCTATTATTTGGAAATCAACAAAAGTATTTTGCCTTGGCTTTGCAATGAAATGCTTGATAGAAGTAATGGACATTAGTTATGAATGTTTAGTTAAAATGCATTATTAGGGAGCTTGACTTTTTATCAATGTACAGAGGTTATTCTATATTTTGAGGTGCTTAAATTTATTCTACATTGCATCAGAACCAATTTATATGTGCCTATAAAATGCCATGGGATTAAAAATATATGTAGGCTATTCATTTCTACAAATGTTTTTCATTCATCTTGACTCACATGCCAACAAGGTAAGACTTACCTTTAGAGTATTGTGTTTCATAGCCTTTCTTCTTTCATATCCCTTTTTGTTCATAGAATAACCACAGAACTTGAAAAATTATTCTAAGTACATATTACACTCCTCAAAAAATAAAGATAACTGAGAAAAAAAGTAATTGACAGAAGTTCTATTTGCTATTATTTATATAGCCTAACATTTGACTGTGCTGCCCAAAATACTGATAATAGTCCCTTAAACTCTTTTGTCAAATTTTCCTGCTTTCTTATGCAGTATTGTTTAGTCATCCTTTTGCTGTAAGCAAAGTTGATGAAATCCTTCCTGATATGCAGTTAGTTGTTTGACCATGGTACATATTTGAGCAGATAATAACTTGGGCATGGTATTTATTGCATCACTTATATACAATCCTGTGTTTGGCAAGCTTTCAAATCATGTAATATGACAGACTTTCAACAAGATATGTGTTTAGTATGAATAAAAAAGCATTGAAATAGGGATTCTTGCCAACTTGCTCTCTTGCCACCAACTTACTTTCCTAAATTATGGAAGTAATCTTTTGGATATACTTCAATGTATACAATGAGGAAGATGTCACCTTCTCCTTAAAATTCTATGATATGAAATATATTTTGCCTTAATCAACACAGTACCATGGGCTTCTATTTATCAAGCACATATTCATTTTGCATTAGCTGTAGACATCTAGTTTTTTGAAAACACCTATTAATAGTAATTTGAAAAGAAATAACCATAATGCTTTTTTTCATGAGTTTATATCAGGAATATGAGATCTTTCTTCTATAAAGTTATTCATGCACAGGCAAAAATTGAGCTGCACAGGTAGAACATAGTTTTATTTAGAAGATTTTTGTGGGAGGTTTTGAAGCAAATATATAAAACAACTTTCACTAATTTGCTTTTCATATTTAAAAAAATAATAAATGTTTAAAGCACGTATTTTCTGTTGTTCTGGCAACTTAAAAAGAAAGGATTTAAACGTACCTATAGAAACAAAGAATTATGGTTACAGAATGAGATCAGAAGTCTAGAATGTTTTTAAAATTGTGATATATTTTACAACATCCATTATTACTTTGAGACATTTGTTCTAATGTACGTATAAAACTCAATCTAGGGCTAAAGATTCTTTATACCATCTTAGATTCATTCATCTTAGGCTATTTGAACCACTTTTTAATTTAATATGAAAGACACCATTCAGTGTTTTCCGAGACCATATAGATCATCTTATCACATACCTACCAAGCCTATTGGAAATAGGTTTTGATAATTTAAGTAGTGACCTATACAAAATATATTACATTCATCAGATTTTTAAATACATTCAATTAAGAATTTAACATCACCTTAAATTTGAATTCAATCTACCATTATTTCAAACTCACAAATATAACTGCATTATGAATACTTATATAATGTAGTAAGAGAAGATGTTTGACAAGTTCGTGTGTAATTTTCTATTAATGTTTTTACACTGCCTTGTTTTTATGTAAAATAAAAAATATGGGCAATTGGTTTGTTAACACAATTTCTTCTTAGCATTTCAAAAATATATATAAAGTTGTTCTTTTTCCTATTTCATGAACTATGATTTTTTTAAAAATAACATGGTTAAGTTTTATATATATTTATGTTTGTTTCAGGAATGTCTACTTGTGACTTTTTAATCAATTAAAAATAATATTTGGAAGAAAGAGCTTATTAAGTATAAGCTTGAAGTAAAATTAGACTTCTCTTTCCATGTGGATTACTGTTTGTACTGATGGTTTCACCCTTCAGAAGGCACTGTAGTATTAATATTTAAATTTTATAATCACTGAACTTATTACACCCAACAATACAGAATTGCAGTTACACTGAAGAATTTAACTTAGAATAAAATGGAAGCAAACAGGTTTTCCAAAAACCTTTTTTAAGTGACCAGGTCTCACTCTGTCACCCAGGCTAGAGTGCAGCGGCATGATCATAGCTCTCTGCAGCCTCAACTCTGGGCTCAAGCAACCCTCCTGCTTCAGCCTCCCAAGTAGCTAAGACTACAAGTACATGCCACCATGCCCGGCTAATATTTAAATTTTTGTAGATAAGGGGTCTTGCTATGTTGCCCAGGCTAGTCTCAAACTCCTGGCTTCAAGTGTTCCTACCACCATGACCTGCCAACATGCTGGGGTTACAGGCATGAGCCACCATGCCCCAAATAGGTTTGAACACAAATCTTTCGGACGAAAATTAGAGAATCTAATTTTAGCTTTTTGATAGTTACCTAGTTTGCAAAAGATTTGGGTGACTTGTGAGCTGTTTTTAAATGCTGATTGTTGAACATTGCAACCCAAAATATTTAGCATGATTTTATAAAATTTTGATAGCTTTATTAAAAAGAGTGAAAATAAAATGCATATGTAAATAAAGAAGTTCTAAATAGCTATTTCAGAGAAATGTTAATAGAAGTGCTGAAAGAAGGGCCAACTAAATTAGGATGGCCAGGGAATTGGCCTGGGTTTAGGACCTATGTATAAAGGCCACCACTTTTTAAAAAAATATCTGTGGTTTATTATGTTATTATCTTCTTGAGGAAAACAATCAAGAATTGCTTCACGAAAATAAATAAATAGCCATGAATATAATAAAGCTGTTTACATAGGATTCTTTACAAATTTCATAGATCTATGAATGCTCAAAACATTTGAGTTTGTCATAAATTATATTGTAGTTATACTTGAGACTGACACGTTGTAATATAATCTAAGAATAAAAGTTATACAAAATTATGTTTACATGTATTTTCTGTTTCAGTGAGAATAACCATAGGTGGGTAAAGTCAGTGCATATCTAAATAAGTTGCAGCAACTGATAGCTTTTTCCTTTTCACTGAAAGAAGGACAGCTTCAAACGTCCTGCATAAGAAGTGTTCCCGGGAAACAAAGACAAGGACAAAGAATCTAGAGTTCCAAAGTAATTTCTTGAAATCCACATCAAGGTTTGTGCAAAGGGAGAAAATTGAGACAGGAAGCAAAAATGTGCAAACATCTAGCCACACAGCGATGTATACATTTTTGTGTAATAGCATTAAGAGGTGGTGTAGCATACATAACGGCTAAGAGCTTTGGTTCATGGAGACTGCATTGTTCCTGTATGACACAGAAGTAGCCTGGATTCTTACATTTTCAGTAGCAAATTGCTTGCCATACTAACTACTATTACTACTAATATAAATTCTTGATTCTGTGTTGTCATTGTTCTAATTTCTTTGTGTAGCTTGTCTCATTCTACCCTTACAACCACATAATGGAGTATTATTCGTTTTCTCATTTTACAGATGGGAAAGCTGTACCAGCTCTTAAGAGGTGATATAGCATACATAATGGCTAAGACCATGGGTTCTAGGACTAGAACTATATTTGTATCCCAGTTAAGCCATGACCCTATGAGTTTGCTGAATACGTTCTTTAACCTGTATGGGCCTCAACTTTCTTATCTATAAAATGAGGAGAAGAGTACTACTTCATTATGTGGCTGTAATGATAGAATGAGACAAGCTTCATGAAGAAATTAGAACAATGACTGAAAACATATTGAAAATTTATATTAGTAGTAAGAGTAGTTAGTATGGCAATTAATTTGCTACTAAAAATGTTAAGAACCCAGGCTACCTCTGTATCATACAGGAACAATGCACTCTCCATGAATGTTAAATAATGACAATATTTTCTCTATTTTATGTGGGTAAGTATAACTATAGTGCCCAAAAGAGTTTTGTGCACCCATTGGTAGGTAGTAAATATTTAGTGATGTGGCATATACACCAAATATTTCAAAATTTAGCTACTTTTGAGATTTATGAATTCAAACAACATATTAAAATCAGGAAATATGCACATTTATAAAGGTCTAGCTTATTTCCAAAAAGTGGAGGTGGTTCTTCCCATTTTTAGCTGAGTAATTAATACAACCCTCTACTTTAGCTGTAAGCATCAAATCCTGTTGATGGTCATTAGGTAAGATATTCTAAAAATAATTGCTATACTAGGCCATTATTTCAACTTTGCATGTTATCATAATAGCATGTAAAAGGTGTAAAATATTCCTTGGGACTTCTGTACTGATAGTTGTAATAGCCACTCTGCAAAATAGAATTATAATCACTGAATAATACTGTAATCCATTTCAACATAAGTGATTGTCATACACGTAAATTTTTTACAACAACAAAGCTAAATTCTTTCACATTGTAGATAACGCTACGCCATAACCCAAACAAAATGAGCTGCAGGATACATGGTAATCTCTCTCAAGGGAGGGAGAAATTACATACTAGCTAGAGCAGAGGGGATTTTGCTGCAATAGTATTTGATGCACACAGGAAATGAAACATGAATAATTGATAGTTATAAACAAGCAATAGAGTGAACATGCTACACTCAGCTTGACTCCCTATTACTCTGAGAGCCATACCTACATTAATAATTGATCTGTCTGCAAAAAGGGTAATTTGAAGAGATTTATGAGACATTGGTAATAACTGCATCATTGTGCTTTAGCTTGAATCTTTCTTTTTAAATATATCCTTAGAAACAATAGATAAAAGCAATGCACAATAAGCATATAGAAAATGTTCAGAGTTTGTTAAAAATTTTGAAAATCTAGTAGAATTGAGCAAAAGTTATTCCTAAGTTGTAATATTTGCTGGCATGACCTAGTTTTTATTTTATTTCCTACAAAACAAAATGTCTTCAAGTTAGTTCAGTCATATTCTTTTTATAAAAATATAATTCTTCTCTAATCTACCATCATGGTTCATTTCTATTTTTAGTGATATGTAAAATTTAGAATTTACGGGAAAATTATATCCAGTGAATATTAAGAACGCACTCCCATTAAATTACCATTTCTAAATATGTGAGAACATAATCTGGGTTTTCATGTGCTGCTTTAAAGAAATACATTCTTTTACTTATGGCTGGCCCTTCATCTGAAGAGCCTCCGGATTTACTCTCTTTAAATATCTTGTGTCTTCTACTCTGTACATTGACAATATGTCAAAATGTGCTTTCTCCTGCTCTTAGGCCACTCTTGAGAACTGCCCATTTTTATATGAGAAAGAATGATATCTTGCTCATATAAGAAAAGGATATAAACCAACTGTGATACACTAATTCCTTCTAACAGAACAGAAAAAATAAATGGATGGGGTTACATGTGTCTTTATACAAAACACAGATAACTGTACCCAGGCTCCTGCCTCACAAAAATTGTGAGATAATACATTTGTATTATTTTAAGCTGCTAAATTTGTGATCATTTGTTACAAAGGATCAAACACAAATGCATGCTCCTGTTTTCCAATGTACCATGCGAAGGTATAAATACAGATGAGCAACGCTGCCAGAAAGGTTATTTTATCAAACCACAATGGCTCATACAGACTGTGGAGGTAAAAAGAGAGGGACACTGGTGAGACAGTTTGGCACACTGATCTCGCCCGCAAAAGACTGATGTAGAAAGCAAAGGTTAATTGTCATCTTATCAAAAATTTAAAGGAGGAGATTTTCCTCCCTGTTGACTATCCTATTCGTGTTCACCATTCAGTGCACCTTATTCTTGGCAAAGCACCTCACAAATTTTTACCCAGAAGCCAAAGAAAATGGGCAAGCTTAAGTAATTTTCTCAAAGTCAAAGAAAATCTGAAGTATACTTGTCCCACTCATGCCTTTAAAATGTAGGCCAAGAGAATCTACAGCAAATGTCTTCTAAAACGTTTCATTTGGAACATAAAATGTTTCTATGTCAATACATTTAAGGAAGGGTTATATATTTCACTCTTAGAGTAACATAATTCACTTTAGCATGTTACATGCTTGCAGAAGATATGAGACTCAGGAGTCAGAGACAATAATAGATTATTACTTAAAGCAATAGCAGGAGCCAGAATATTATCATTTTTGTGTTGGTCTTAGAAAGCTGGGGCTTTCATAATAATATACCATAGATTGGGTGGTTAGAACAACAGAAATTTATTTCTAACAGTTCCCGAGGCTGAGGAGTCCAAGATTAAGGACGCCAGCCAATTTCGTTCCCCAGTGAGGGCTCATTTCCTGGCTGGCAAGGGGCAGCATTCTCACTGTGTCTTCAAATGGAGGAGGCAGTGAGCTCTGGTCTTTCTTCTTTTTTCTATAGGAATACTAATCTCATGGTGGAAGATACACATACACACACACACATACATATATATATATATATATATATGTATGTGTGTATATATATATATATATATATAGAGAGAGAGAGAGAGAGAGAGAGAGAGTCCTCCGTATCCATGGTTTCTGATCTGTGGATTCAACCAACTCTGGATCAGAAATAGTTGGGTAAAAAATCCACAAAGCCCCAAAAAGCAAAACTTGAATTTTCCATATGCTGAGTACTACATTGAATCCATACAAATGAAGTGACGTGTAGGTAATTTTAAAGTATATAGGAGGATGTGTGTAGGTTATAAGCAAACACTATGCCATTTGTGTAAGAGATTTGAGCATCTGTGGATTTTGGTATTCTCAGGGAGTCCAGAAGCCAATCCCCAACAGGTACAAAGGGACAACTGTATATCATGGTAAATAAATTACATCTTCCTTCTCATTGATTAGTATCACCATTCATCCAGTTTTCCAAACTAGTAATCCTCTTCATTAACCCTCCGCATTTATTCAAGACCAGTTCATTCTACCACCTAATATAATATAAATCCATCAACTTCTATTAATTTCCACTGTCAACCCCTAACCCAATCCATTACCACCTTTAACCTCTTTATAAGACAATGTAATAACCTACTTGTTTTATCTTCCTAAATCCATTCTTGCCTCACTTCCAAATCTATTCTCAGTACAGTAGCCAGAGTGGATTTTATGAGGTTGTGACATTTCCCTGCTTAAAATTTTGGGTCATTTTCCTGCATAAAATTCTGTAATATTTCTCCATTATTGTTATGATAAATTCTAAAATCCTCAGCAAAGATTTTACAAGCTCTGTACTGTTACTGTCTACAAGTTCTACAAGCTTTCCAGCCCTACACCATGTCAGCCTCACTGCTCTTATCTTCCCTCTTTCTCTATCTTAATCTGTGTGCTTCAGCCTCAATAGTTTTCTTCCTGTTTGCAGGATCTTCTCAATAAAAGTATAGTGTATTCTTATATTCTTATACAGTGCCAATGCTTTCTGGCCTGAGAGAGACTATGCATGTCTTTCACGTCATAAGTTGAGTGCATGTTTGAAACTGCCCCACTGCTCACAAAATAAAATTAGTATAGAAAACTGGCATTTTTGAAGGACTAAGTTAAAAGTGTTTTTCCTCTATAGCTTTAACAGAGTAGAAAAAAAAACAGAGATAATGTCAAGTAGGAAACAAAGGGATTGAAAAATGAAAACTTTCATATACATTCTACATTAAAATCAGACATTTATTTCTCTAAGGCCTGAGTTTCTCAATATTGGCAATCTTGATATTTGGGCTGGATAATTCTTTGTTGTGAGTGGCTGTCCTGTGCATGGTGGGATGTTTAGCACCATCACTGGTCTCTAACCTCTAATATCAATAAACATTCCTAATTCCACAGTTATGACAAATAAAAATGTCCCCATCTTTGCTAAATGTTCTCAGGGGGACAAAATCTTCCCCAGCTGACAATGACTGATCTCTGACAATGTCTATCAAGGTATGAATCATGGATAACCCACATTACCTTTGCTATTAGTTTAAAAAATACTGAGACTTACCCAAGATCTACTGAATCGGATAGAGCCCCAAAATAATCACATAGCAACAGTGAAGACCATTACCCCAAAAATGACTAACTAGTTGTCCTAGGGATATTAAGTGCTCTCGATTTTCTCTTTTAAAATATTGTTGCAAATTCAAAATGATGTCTTTCTGTGAGAAATTGAGTCAATTATCTTTAAGTTCAGTGTTTCTTTTTGGCTAGTAGGTAAGCTTTGGGTACATTCAGACATGATAATTCTTCCTACGGTTATTCAAGAGTTTGGGTTGCCATTTTTATCATAATTACACGGAACAGTCACAGAGATGGGATCACTTGTTCAAGTGGAGTTTCTTTAAAACACTAAGAGTTAGTGCATTGTTACAATTTACACTTTGAAACAAAGAACTTTTTTCCAGGAAAAATAATTCAGACATAATATTTCAGGTCAGCTTTTTCAGATCATATCCTGAATGAATAATAAGTGGGGCTTTATTTCATTACATTCATTTCATTACATTTAAGTTTTCTCATGCTGCCAGTTGAAAAAAAAGTTGTAACTTTTTCCTCAACTTTCTCTGAATAAAATTTTGTATTAAGCATAGGCCCACCAAGCAGACATCCCTTAAACTGAGTGTGCTGTGATTCAAAACAAGTCAGAGGAAATTCTACATTGGAGGAGGAGGCAGATAAAAGTTTTCTAGGGCCTGAGGCTTACACAATTCTCTAATTCAGATGTACTCCTCTCTGGAAATTTGTTTCAATAATATATAAGGTGTTTTTCCAGAGAAACATCACTCATCAACGAACTTTTTTTATTCTTAATAGTTATTTGATTTCTCACTCCCTTAAGTGTATTTTTTTAAAAAAATATTAAAATACTTCCTGTGTCCATGTGTTCTCATTGTTCAATTCCCACCTATGAGTGAGAACATGCAGTGTTTGGTTTTTTGTCCTTGCGACAGTTTGCTGAGAATGATGGTTTCCAGCTTCATCCATGTCCTTTCAAAGGACATGAGCTCATCCTTTTTTATGGCTGCATAGTATTCCATGGTGTATATGTGCCACATTTTCTTAATCCAGTCTATGGTCGGGGGAGCGGGGAGGGATAGCATTAGGAGATATACCTAATGTTAAATGACTAGTTAATGGGTGCAGCACACCAGCATGACACATGTATACATATGTAACTAATCTGCACATTGTGCACATGTACCCTAAAACTTAAAGTATAATTTTAAAAAATATATTAAAAAAATATTAAAATACTCATCTTGTTTTAATATTTCTGGCCAAAGACAATGAATGAGACAAGGATTAAAATTTACAGTTAAAACATAAGTGTGTGCTTCTGACTGAAGATAGTTTATTATAATTTTCTGTGATGCTCTTCTCATTTTGAGAAATTATGAGCTAACGAAATTTTATGTATGAAAAGTATGAAATGCCACAGAAAATATCTTTTTCTCTTTAAAAAAATCCTGTAAAGTTTACAACTGCCAAACTTCTAAATATCAAATCTAATTTTGACTCCCTCTAAAAAATAATAAAAATAAAATTGTGTTGTAACACCTGAACAACTCAGCTCATCTTGATATATTGATTCTTGTCCATGACCTTAATAGAATCAGTCTGATAAAGCTCTGATAAAAGAGGAGGAGGAGGAAACAGAAGTGGGAAAAGAATTCTTCTATGCTTCATTTTCTGCCCGATTTATTTTCTTTTATTTACTCATCCTAATCACCTCATTTCTATCTTAAATTCAGAACAAAGATTAATAAATGGTTTAGAGTCACCTAATTTGGCCTGGTGCTTGCAATTAAAAGATATGCTTATCTCTAAAGAATCATACATTGTCCATTTATTCTAAAGACAGGTGGGTCTACCCCCTACAAGCCTCAGCCAGAATACTACTTAGAGCAGCGTTATGGGCAAAAAGGAATCCGGAATGGAGCCAGGAAAAATAAGAGAAGCAATTGACTTTAGCTTCGTGACACTGAGCTGGAGCACTTTGATGTGCACAAAGCTGAGGAACCATTCTGGCAGCTTCAAATGGTAGCCTTCAGCATTTTTCCCCTATTGCATTTCTTCCTGTCAAGTTATTTCCTCCTAGTGTAAGAGAACTTCCTCCCTGCTTCTGTCTCCTTGGGACCTAAAGTCAACAAAACTAATCTCTTCCTTTTTATGAGATCAATAAAGCAAATTAGACATGACATTGAAAGTACTTAAAAGTTTAAGCCCTGCTTTTTGGAATGCAATCTTTTGTCTTTAGGAATTGTTAAAAAAAAAAATGTCAATATACAAACATATACATAGCAGTATCTTTTCATATAATATCAAGAATTTAAATATTTGTCACTAACAATGTGGCTATAAACTTGAACAACATAGTATATTTTCTGAACCTCAGTTTCTTTAGCTGTAAAAGACTGACACTCAGCAGTTCCCAAGTATATAAACACATAGTAGAAACCATGCATTTTTGGAAGCACCTCCCAATCTAGGATTCAGTCATAAATTCAATAAAATGACATTAAGCAGATACTGTGTCCTGGAAAAATTAGTCAATGATGATAGTACTATGCTATATTTGTATATCTATCATGAGAACAGGATGGAGTAGTACTTCCATCTAGCCAAATAGGCAAGAGCTGACTTTTTAAACTGACTAGAAGTTAGTTTGAATGTGTAAACTTGAGATATTATGGGCTAAATAAGTCTTAAAGGCAATTGGATATAAAAGTATGGACTTCAGTGGAGACATAAGGGTTAGAGACACATATCCAGGAGCCATTGCTTCCTAAGGTGGCTGAATCCAAACCACCAGACCAAGTCAACCAGGAAGAGTATATGTAAGGAGAAGGGAGAGGCACACCACCACTTTGGAAAGAGAACACGATCAGCATTACAAAATTTTACATAATCGTCAAGCAACTAAACACTGGAAGAGTGTATCATTCATTATAAGAATTTCTGTGGAATAATAGATTTATTACACTTTAAGTTCTAGGGTACATGTGCACAACGGGCAGGTTTGTTACATATGTATACATGTGCCATGTTGGTTTGCTGCACCCATTAACTCATCATTTACATTAGGTATTTCTCCTAATGCTATCCCTCCCCTAGCCCCTGAGCCCATGACAAGCCCTGGTCTGTGATGTTCCCCACCATGTGTACAAGTGTTCTCATTGTTCAGTTCCCACCTATGAATGAGAACATGTGGTGTTTGGTTTTCTGTCCTTGCGATAGTTTGCTCAGAATGATGGTTTCCAGCTTCATCCATGTTGCTACAAAGGACATGAACTCATACCTTTTTTAGGGCTGCATAGTATTCAATGGTATATATATGCCACATTTTCTTAATCCAGCCTATCATTGATGGACATTTGGGTTGGTTCCAAGTCTTTGCTATTGTGTATAGTGCCGCAATAAACATTTGTGTGCATGTGTCTTTATAGCAGCATGATTTATAATCCTTTGGGTATATACCCAGTAATAGGATCGCTGGGTCAAATGGTATTTCTAGTTCTAGATCCTTGAGGAATCACCGCACTGTCTTCCACAATGGTTGAACTAGTTTACACTCCCACCAACAGTGTAAAAGCATTCCAATTTCTCCACATCCTCTCCAGCACCTGTTGTTTCCTGACTTTTTAATGATCGCCATTCTAACTGGTGTGAGATGGTATCTCACTGTGGTTTTGATTTGCATTTCTCTGATGACCAGTGATGATGAGCATTTTTTCCTGTGTCTGTTGGCTGCATAAATGTCTTGTTTTGAAAAGTGTCTGTTCATATCCTTTGCCCACTTTTTGATGAGGTTGTTTGATTTTTTTCTTGTAAATTTAAGTTCTTTGTAGATTCTGGATATTAGCCCTTTGTCAAATGGGTAGATTGCAAAAATTTTCTCC
>NW_026652276.1:76433742-76437728 GCF_009828535.3 Hylobates moloch
GTGAAAATGGCCATACTGCCCAAGGTAATTTATAGATTCAATGCCATCCCCATCAAGCTACCAATGACTTTCTTCACAGAATTGGAAAAAACTACTTTAAAGTTCATATGGAACCAAAAAAGAGCCCGCATCGCCAAGTCAATCCTAAGCCAAAAGAACAAAGCTGGAGGCATCACGCTACCTGACTTCAAACTATACTACAAGGCTACAGTAACCAAAACAGCATGGTACTGGTACCACAACAGAGACATAAATCAATGGAACAGAACAGAACCCTCAGAAATGATGCCGCATATCTACAACTATCTGATCTTTGACAAACCTGACAAAAACAAGAAATGGGGAAAGGATTCCCTGTTTAATAAATGGTGCTGGGAAAACTGGCTAGCCATATGTAGAAAGCTGCAACTGGATCCCTTCCTTACACCTTATACAAAAATTAATTCAAGATGGATTAAAGACTTAAATGTTAGACCTAAAACCATTAAAATCCTACAAGAAAACCTAGGCAATACCATTCAGGACATAGGCGTGGGCAAGGACTTCATGTCTAAAACACCAAAAGCAATGGCAACAAAAGCCAAAATTGACAAATGGGATCTCATTAAACTAAAGAGCTTCTGCATAGCAAAAGAAACTACCATCAGAGTGAACAGGCAACCTACAGAATGGGAGAAAATTTTTGCAACCTACTCATCTGACAAAGGGCTAATATCCAGAATCTACAATGAACTCAAACAAATTTACAAGAAAAAAACAAACAACCCCATCAAAAAGTGGGCAGAGGACATGAACAGACACTTCTCAAAAGAAGACATTTATGGAGCCAAAAAACACATGAAGAAATGCTCATCATCACTGGCCATCAGAGAAATGCAAATCAAAACCACAGTGAGATACCATCTCACACCAGTTAGAATGGCCATCATTAAAAAGTCAGGAAACAACAGGTGCTGGAGAGGATGTGGAGAAATAGGAACACTTTTACACTGTTGGTGGGACTGTAAACTAGTTCAACCATTGTGGAACTCAGTGTGGTGTTTCCTCGGGGATCTACAACTAGAAATACCATTTGACCCAGCCATCCCATTACTGGGTATATACCCAAAGGACTATAAATCATGCTGCTATAAAGACACATGCACACGTATGTTTATTGCGGCACTATTCACAATAGCAAAGAGTTGGAACCAAGCCAAGTGTCCAACAACGATAGACTGGATTAAGAAAATGTGGCACATATACACCATGGAATACTATGCAGCCATAAAAAATGATGAGTTCGTGTCCTTTGTAGGGACATGGATGAAACTGGAAAACATCATTCTCAGTAAACTATCGCAAGGACAAAAAACCAAACACCGCATGTTCTCACTCATAGGTGGGAATTGAACAATGAGAACTCATGGACACAGGAAGGAGAACATCACACTCCGGGGACTGTTGTGGGGTGGGGGGAGGGGGGAGGGACAGCATTAGGAGATATACCTAATGCTAAATGATGAGTTAATGGGTGCAGGAAATCAACATGGCACATGGATACATATGTAACAATCCTGCACATTGTGCACATGTACCCTAAAACCTAAAGTATAATAAGAAAAAAAAAAAATTTATCCACAAAAAAAAAAAAGTGACAAACATGATGTTATTGGCTACTCAAAGATAAAATTTAAATTAACCAATATGATAAAAAAAAACAAATAATAGGAGTTTTAAAAGGGGAGGAGAGAAAGAAAAATGCAGAAAGAATATTTGAAGAAACAATGGCTAAAAACTTTCTAAATTTGATGAGTAACAAATTGATATACACACTCAAGAACTTTGATGAACTCTAAGTAGGATAAACTCAAAGAGATCTACACATAGAAACATCACAATCTGCCAAAAGCAGAAGACAGAGAGTCTTGAAAGCCACAAGAGTTATGAATTCATTACATTCAATAACTCGTTACATTCAAGATTAACCAGTGATTTCTCATTAGAAATTATGGAGGCCAGAAGACAGTGGGATGACACATTAAAGTACTGGAAGAAAGAGAGTGTTGGCCAAGAATTCTACATACAGAAAACCAACCTTCAAAAATTAAAGATAAATCAAGATATTCTTAGAGAAACAAAAACTGAAAAGAATTTGTTGCTAGCTCATTTGTCCTACAAGTAATACTAAGGGGAGTTTTAAAGCTGAAATAAAAGGACACTACACAGTAACTTAATTCCATGTGAAGAAATAAAGATCACTAATAGGTAGCCCAATAGGTAAATATTAATGAGAATTTATATGTGTGTTTTGGTTGTAATGCCCCTTTTTTCTATATGATTTAAGAGACAGTAGTATAAAGCAATAATTTTAAATCTGTGGTTATGGCTACATAATATATAAAGATGTAATTTGTATGATGTAGTAGCACAAATGAGTGAGGAGAGAAAGTGAGGAGCAAAACATTTTGTATACTATTGAAATTAAATTGGTACGAATCCAAACTATATTTCTATAAGTTAAATATTAATTGTAATCTCCAGGGCAACCACTAAGAAAATAACAAAAAAATAGCAAAATATAATTTAAAAATAGCAAAAAAAAAAACCAGGATTAAAATAATGGAGTAGAAATCTATTTAATACAAAGAATGGGGGAACTAGAGAAGGAAAAAGAACCAAGACACAAAGACAATATTTAGTAAAATGACAAACATAAATGCTAACTTAGTGCATTGGGATGTCAGTCTTTTTCTTATTTTTTGAGTTATTCATCAGAGAAATGCAAGTGAAAATAGTAATGAAATATTGCTAGACCACCACCAGAATAACTAAATTAAAAAAAAAGCTGACAATAAGTGTTTCAAAGATGTGGGGCAAAAGAAACTCTCATATATTTCTCGTAAGCATATATACCTGGACAACTACTTTGAAGATATGTTTGTCAGTATCTATTAATGCTAGCCATATATATTCATGACTAGAAATTCTATCACTGGTATATATGCACAGAAAGGAGTATTTATAGTCATCAAAAACATGTATGTGAATATTCACAGATAATATACTCATTACGGTCTCAAACTGGCAACAATCCAAACATCCATCAAGATTAGAAAGAATATTGAGGTATAGGTATACAACAAGGGAATCCAGGCTTGTGCCTATAATCCCAGCTGCTCAGAAGGCTGAGGCAAGAGGATTGCTTGAGCCCAGGAGTTTGAAGATGCAGTTAGCCATGATCATGCCACTGCACTCCATCCTGAGTGACAGAATGTATCCTAGCTCTTTACTTTTTTTAATTAATTTATTTTGAGACAGAGTCTCACTCTGTCCCCCAGGCTGGAGTGCAGTGGCAATATCTCCACTCACTGCAACCTCCACCTCCCAGGTTCAAGCAATTCTCCTGCCTAAGCCTCCTGAGTAGCTGGGACTACAGGCACACATCGCCATGCCTGGCTAATTTTTTTTTTTTTTTTTTTTAGTAACGATGGGGTTTCATCATGTTGCCTAGGCTGGTCGCAAACTCCTGAGCTCAGGCAATCCGCCCGCCTCGGCCTCCCAAAGTGCTGGGATTACAGGCGTGAGCCACCACGCCGGGCTGTGATCCTAGCTCTTAAGTGGTATGCAACAGTAAGAAAAAACATTTCACTGATACATGTAAAACATGGAAAAACATAGGGAATCTCACGAACATAATTATAAGCAAAAGAAGCCAGACACAAAAGATTACATATTGTTTGAATTAATTTATGAAGCTTAATGACAGGCAAAACTTATGTATGCTAATAGAAGAGTGGTAACTTTGGGGGACTTATTGGCATAGAGGGGCATAAGGGACAGTTCTTAGGTAATAGGAATGTTTTGTATCCTAACCTAGGTAGTATTTATTTAGGAGTATAAATATGCATATTTGAACTGTACAATTTTCTTAATGTACTATGTACTTATTATATCCCAATAAAGTAATAAACAACAATAACAAACAAGCTCCTGAGTTACTGAAA